>NC_056755.1:6065961-6369134 GCF_018687715.1 Carya illinoinensis | reverse complement strand
ATAATTATTATATATACAAACAGATTATACAAAATCAAATCTACAAATTCACGTAATTTCATAACATCCGTTAAATATACTTTACACTAAAAATAATTTTAAAATTTAATATAATACATCAAACTACATCGAATTTACTTTTATCCTCTTGAAGTTAAAGTATTTCTCATTATAAAATCATAAAATGCACTTCCCGAAGGACCAGTTTTGGCCCTCAAAAACGGCTGCCAGTATTCCTGCGACGAGCTAGTCTCAAAACTTCCACACAACCCATTTGGATTGTTTTTTAGAACAGACATCTTTTTGACAATGCCATGTGAACTGTGAAGTGTGTGGCTCATCCAATAATGAAAGTTTCGTAAGGGAGCAACTTTCATCCTCGCTGTCAATACAAGATTTCTAAAACAATTATCCCCAAATAAGCTGTAGAAGCGACCCAAAAAAGATTTAAAAAGAAAGATAAAAAAAATCCCCAATAAACGAGAGTGTGAATTGTGAAACCCTTGGCCCATTGCTCTTATCCTAGTCCACAAAAGACAACCTACATGCAACACACGTCAAAACCAAATGGATGCATATGTCAGAATCTCCACGATCCACACACCCTCCTCCCTCCCTCCCACGAGAAGCACAGGCATTTACACTACAAAAACTTTTCAGTTCCAAGAATGGCAACAAACCACGTGTCCGACATGGACAGCGACTGCATTTTTTTTTCCACATACTCGATTATGGGTTGGAGGAGGACAGAGAGATGCCCAACCTTATGATCCTGCGAGAGAGGTATTGCGGTGCCTGCACGGCAAAGGACAGCGCGTGAGTCGCCGCAATTGGCGACGACAATACGTTCGGGCGAGAGAAGAGCCACCACGGCTGTAGACCCACCCAGCGCCAACTCCACCGGGTGGCACCTGCACTTGTACCCCACTCTGCCACACGTGCACGTGCTTAATGCCACCTCATCCATCCTCTCGAAGCTCTTTCGCAGCGCTGTTCTCCACCTCTCTTCAAGTAGCCCCTGGCGTTCTTCATGCCCGTTTCTGGAGCTGCTGCCACTCCCACTCTCTGTCTCCCCCGTCCTACTCAAGCGCGTCAGCTCCTCCTCTACGAATTTGTGCATCCTTTCCCTACACAATGCCGCCACCTGCCCATATCAAAGTTTTTTTTAATGATATAGATTTTCCTGCCTCTTCTTGAACATGAAGAAACTGATTTTCTAAGCCTATAGTTATATTTTGTATTTTCAAATTCAGAATGACTGAAGTGTTTTTGCTCTAAAATGTTTGTTATAAGACCATGAGCAAGCCATACATGAGGTCCTCCGTGGCCATCAAACACAGCGAAGAAATGCACTGGTCGTCGTGTGCTGATCTCAGGCCGGCAAAGGCTCGTCCGCACAGATATCGTATCCTCCATGTCACGCGACCTCCCCGAAACCGACATGGATCCAAAAACCGGTTCGCTTACCGGCGGAACCTCACTCTCCGGAGCGGACGAAGCCTCAACTTCATCACCGGAAGAAGAATATGAAGGCTCCGGGAGATGATCTATTTTTTCGGTCATCCGAATCCGTTTTGAATCCGCCGAGCATTCCGTCCGGCTAGTGTTCTCCCTCTGGTTCTGGTTTGACGGTATCGGTGGAGAGTTCGCCGCAGATATCACCGCCAGCCTCCTCATCTCGATCCTCCGGCGCCGTCGTTCCCGGCATTGATCCTGCGAATCGTCGTCGTCGCTCAGCATCCTCCAGAGACATACGTCATTGAAAACCCCCACCAACCACAATCTGCGGTAAACTGATCAGGCCGCCGGTAAACATTTCCTTCGATCTAAACAATCAGTAGAACATATAAAAACATCGGAGAGAAGTGTGTTGTTTCCTCTCTGTAACTTCCTTACGCTTCGAGAACCGTAATAGAAACAGAGTGAGAAACGCAACGTGTTCTGCGTTCTTCCCTATCTCTCTGCGTGGAAGCCTTTAGGGCAAACCAACTCCACGGGCAGCTGCCCAAGCTGCCCTTCACCGACCATTATTCTCTCTCACCGTGACATGTGTCTCGTCTCTCATGACGACCCGGTTTTCCGTAATGAGCTTCCTCCCACTGCTTTCCGAGTGTTTTCTTCTGAAGTCAATTTCTCGTATCGCGGAATATTCAGTACTTTAACACAATCTGCAACACGTGTCAAGGATCCCGACAAGTGGAGGCCCATCCTCTAGGAATTTTACAGGTGGGCCAATCAGGAGCTTACGCGCAATTGAAAGTCTTTAAGACACAGGGGCCCATGGCCCACATCGGGTACATTATTCTTTATATTATTATTAGCATTTCTTGCTCCTAGAATGGGGAGGCCGTACATACGTGGCGAGCAATGGGAGCTCATAACACGTAGAAGGTTTTTTGACGGAGAAATAAAGCTAGCGTCACATGTTGCTTTGTGGCTATGAGGTACTAAAGACAGCACATGGACAGCCAATGCGATTCCCAGTGTAGCGCTGTGAGGTTAGCCCTCCTTACCTTTATCCGGCAATTGGTAGCAATGCTGTGAGTGCAACACGTGGCTATTGATGAAAGTGCAATTTCAACTTTCAAGGAGAACTATAGCAGGAAGAAATTTCGTCCGCAGTCTGATTTGGATTAGAAATGAGATTGAGGTGATTTTAGATAAAAAATAAAAATTAATAAAATATTATTATAATATTATTATTATTTTAAAATTTAAAAAAATTAAATTATTTATTATATTTAGTGTAAAAAATTTAAAAAATTATAAAAATAATATAAAATGAAATACAATATTTTTCGAAATTAAACGGGTCATCATCTCTTTTATATTAGGCAAAACATCTAGAGCCACCACTCGACGTTATTCCTGTTTAGACTCCAACTCTAACTTAATCTAAAAATTCAAAGTTTGGAACCGGAGTCGAAATTGCTCCAAAATTATAGTCCTTCTATCGGGGCTATGCTGAGATTTTAAAATATATATATATATTTAACAATTAAACAATTATTTTTTAATAATATTGTAAATTTTTTAAAAAAAATATATTTAAAAATGTTAAGAAATGCATGCAAAAAAAACATAGATCAAATATATTAGCAGGAGCTCGATAACTATAGAGCCATCCATGTACATAATAGATAGTTGAGCGGCCTAATGGTGGAGATGGTGTTTTGGCAACATGAAAACCTGCATTCCCAGACCCTAGTTCTGTGTTTTGCAAATGTTATTTTAAGGAAATCTTAAATGACGCCATTTTCCATGGCCTCTATATTTATCTCTTTCAAACCCTACACATTTCTTATATTTTCTGCCCTCCCTATGATGCCTCCACTTCTTCTATTACGTTAGTCACTCCATCACCACCTCCACATTCTTTGATCAGAATGAGTAGATGTCATTCTCTTCCTTTTCTTCATAGTCCCTCTTCCTTTTGTCTTCCTCCGGCTTGCTCGCTTGGCTGGCTTTGAACACTTCAACATTTAGTCCAATACTAGGTTATCTTTAGCTAAGTGTTTTGTTGCTACAAGGATATCATGCGCATGTCTTCCTCATCGTCAGTTCCTTGTAAGTTTTCTTCAAGTCAAGTGTTTCGCTTCCACTCTTTCTTTGTAGCTTGATCTATGCATATAATTTCTTTCTATGGGTATTTTTGCAATTTGATTTTGATTGGTTTTTGTTTGTGTGGATGATTTTGGCAATCAAATTTGGATTGATTTTTTTTTCTTATGGGTGAGTTCTCTATGTAGCTTCGACTTTAACTCCAAAAAATCTATTGGAGTTGGAATCCATTTCGATTCTGAGTCGGAGTTGCGCATTCTAGAGTTGGAGCCCAGTCCTACTCCCTCTGTTATATACACTACGCTATAATATACTATTAATATTATTGTTCCTTAAAATCTTATTATTTCTATTGAACTATATTTGTCTTATTTTTATTTTAAAAAATGATAAATTTAACAATTATGAAAAAATAATAGCCTAATAAACTAAAAATAAGATAATAGTATAATATATAATATTATATAAAAGTCTGCTCATAAAATTTAAATGAGCAAAGTTACATACAATTGTAGACTGTGCAAGTGTCACATAATATTAGATTTTTTTCACGTGAGACTCGTATTTGCTCTCTATTTTCAAAGTGATTGCGCAGTGCTAGTGCACTCCACGATTGCAAATATCATTTCTCAATTGAAACATCATGTTTTAGATATCAAAAACTCTATATACAATCACTTTTACACACAACTAATGTGATTGACTGCTTTATTTTCTATTATAAAATAATTATTTTGGTTACTCACATTATTAAAATATGTAAGAAGTACTTAAAAATGATCGTATGTAACATAACTCTTTAGATATATTGATAAGGAGTTATGATGACCAAAAGATCTGTAAAAATAAAGTTTGTAAATTGATGTTAATATATATAATATGATAAATGTACTTTACATCAAAATAATTTTATAATATGATAAATTATAGTAAGTGACGACAATTTATAGATTTTTAGTTTAATAAAGTCTCTTTGTGAATGCAATATTTTTCTACCTTTAGTAATCAATATATATTATAATGATGTTACTTGTTAAAAAGATACAGATTACATTGAGCATTAAACTAAGAGTTATTCTATTCTCATATCCATGTGTAAAGCACATAATTTATATTATTTAAATAATAAAATTTAATTTATAAAATTTATATTTTAAAATTTATCTTTTAAATTAATTTATGTTATATAGAGAAACATTACTCCCGACTAAATTTTCTACCAAATTATATTTTTATTTTTTATTTTTACTTAATGGTTAATGAAGTATTTTTTTAATAAATTTATAAATTTTACTTATTTTTTAAAATATTTAAAAAATATTTTAAAAAAAACGAAAGAAAAAGGAAATTACACTGTCCGGTACTCATTTGGTACCGAACAGTGGGAATCGCACCGCTCTACTGTATAAACACTTTGGACTCTACTAGTAGGTGTGCCGTTTAGTGTAAATTATACTTTTTTATTTTTATTTTTTATAGTTTTTAAATATTTAAAAATATATATCAATACCTTAATGTTCACTTTTTTAATTATTAAAAAAAACCTTTAAAAAAAATACATGAGCGGTTTGGTATGAGACTAGCTGACTACTGGCGGTTTGGTATGCCTTAGAAGCTTCCTGCATACATGTTTAATACAGTTGAATACTTTTGAGTTTCCCAATCTGTAAGAAACTTGATTTATTATTTTAAATTAAAAACAATTATAAAAAGACAAGTTTTGTGACTATAAATAAATTTTATAAAAATAAATATATAAATTGATATGACTTTATAATCTAATATAACATATCAAGTCACGCTACTAGTTTTAAGCATCTCTTATAACAATAAATTAGGACCAGTATTAATGTTTGACACCAAAATTTAGACTGCATAATCAAGATTTGGTGTTTCCATACATATATATACATTTTTTAAATAGTTATATATATATGTAATAATTTAAATAAATAGCCATTTAAAATATACTATATCAACAAATGTGTGAAGAAAAAAGTCTAGATAATTTCAATCCTTTGTTTTCTTTTAATGTTTGTTTTTGGGTTTCTTGTTTAAGCTCTTTATCAAAAAATTTATGTGTAATTATTTTTATGTATTTTATTTAATTAATTATATTAATAAATTATGTAAATAATATATAAAAATAACTGTATACAATAAGAAAAATGATAAGTACAACCGCCCGGCGCAACTGACGTGCAACCGGCTTATCCACGTCACCTGTTTTATTTTTTCCTTCCTCTCCCTCTCCATTTCGTTCCCCCTCTCTCCCGCTCGAAATTTCATTTCTCCCTTCCTCCATGTCCATCTCCATCGGACCACTCCCTCTCCCTTGAAGACGCCTAGTGCCCCATGCACGTCAGTCTCCTTCAGGAAACCAAACAGGTATGGCCTCCCTTTCTGAGCAAAGAAACCACCACTGCCGCAAAACCTTCACGCTTTAGTGAAGCATCTCCACCTCGTAGCTGCCTTGAATCCCTTCAAGCAAGGCAACTCCAGCCATCTCGAAAGTCATTGCATCACGTCAGAGACTCCATGAGAATAGCCCAACAAACCTCCCCATTGCCACTACTCCTCTGTTTTAAAGCGCCACAACAGAGAATTTTTGTGCTCTCAACCCAGATATCTCCCACGCATGACCACCCACTTAAAACAGATGCCAACTACACTCAAGCCACCATCTCTATTTCTCGCAACAAAACACAACACCCACTCTCTATCGTGAGCCACTGCAAAACCACCATCACCGAGACATAGAACAAGATCAAGGGGCACTCCAACGTGTGGAATTCTCACCCTAAGAACACAGACCTGGCTCCTACGCCTGGTACGAAATATCGCTTATTCTCTTCTAACTTGTTTGGTCCCTGAGAAATTATCATTGATCGAAAGATATCTTGTTTCGATCCTTTTCAAGCTTCTGATTTATTTACTGAGTTTTTTTCTGTTCGATTTTGTTCTGTGCCGTAAGACATTTTCCCTTTCGCAGCAACGCCAAGGAAATTGACATCATTAAGGTATTATTTTTCTAATGAGTTTATTGTCTTACTATGAATGTTGGGTTCTGATTGTTTGATTTCTCGATTGTTAGATTTTTTTCATGAGTATTCAGTGGCTTGGTTTGTTGAGAAGCTGACTCGTGAGGTGGTCAGAAGTTTCTGTGTGAGGTGAAGCTAGGGTGAAGGCCAAGAGAATTTGCTCTGTTTTTTACTTCTCGAAATAGAGAACACGGTGGAACCTATCTTACCGTATTATGGTTGCTGCGGTTTGCCGTCGGTTTCTCATCTATGGAGGAGATGCTCATAGTGTGAAAGATGTTGCTCGGTTTTGGTTTCTCACGTTGTGTAACTTTCTTTCATTTGGAAACATGCAAGAGATTGTTTTTGGCAGAATAGTTTAAAGAAATGGTAGTAGGAATAGAAAATAGTGGCCAAAGGTTCTTGTGGGTGGTAAGAAATCCACCACCAGAGGAGTATGAGCTTGCCAAGCTCTACTGCGATCAGGTGGCTTCTGCTTGCACAGGGGTATAGAACTACGACATCGTCCATGTTACGTTGGGAGAAACAAAGCAGTAGCATGGAGAGAGAATGGAGGGAAGAGAGAGATTTGAAGTGAAGACGATAAAGAGAGAGCATTTTACATTTTATTTTTCAGCTTTTTTCTTTCTTTTATAATTTCACGTAAGTTACATGTACGGTCGGGTATCTCTCGGTTCCTCACATTAGTTGTATCTAGCAGAGCTGCGTATAATAATAAGAAAAATGCTGGATGCAAGCGTTGGGTGTAACCGGCTTGCAAGCGGCTTGCCTACATCATCTAATAAAATGGTGTTTTCATCTATTTACATTTTTACTCTCCATTTTCTTCCATCTCTATCTCTCTCTCTCAATTTCGTTCCCCCCTCCCTCCCTAATCCCTGCATCTCCATTTTCGCTAATCTCTTCCTCTCCCACTCCATCTCGTTTCCTCCTTCTTCTTCTTCTGCAAGCCGGTAACCCTAAATCCATCCCTTTCTTCCCCAATCTCCGCTTCAAACCCTTTCTCTTTCCCCACTCGCCAGCGCTGATAGAAATGAGGCCCAACCAGACTGTGGCATGGACGAGCTCTTGGCTGTGTTGGGGTACTAGGTGAGGTCCTTCGACATGGCCGAGGTTTCCCAGTAGCTCGAACTACCCAACGATTTGATGGGTAATGCTCAAGGAGATGGCCTCTCTCAACTCGCATATAAGACCGTTCATTACAACCCCTCCGATTTATCAACATGGCTACAGAGCATGCTCTTTGAGTTCAACCCACTTCCTGTCAATGGTTTCGATCCCATGGTGCCACACGCCACCGACGCCGTCACTCCACCCGCTCCTCTCGACGATTCTCTACTTGCTCCGACTGAATCAACCACCATCACCTCCGTTGATTTTGATCAAGAAAACAGTATTAATCACTCCCGTACGTTGCGTACAGTCAATAGCTCTGACAAATTTCTTCCGCTTCAAGCTCAAACAGTATTAATCACCTTCTTCCACTTCAAGCTCAAACCTAGACGCCAACTGACATTGCATAATAGTTTTTAAAGAATAAAAAAAAAAAAACACAGAATCCACTACTTCTCAATGGATAGCTTGGATTGAATGGAAAGAAGGTTGCGGTGAGTTGAGACTTAATTTTTATTTTCTTTAAACGAAATAGAAAGAAGATGATAAATGAAATTTTTTTAATTTTTAATAGATACTCATGTCAGTCGACTGTACGATAATTGTATTCGACGATTGTACATAACAGAACTGTATTACACGGCGTTCCCAACTCACACGGGACATAGCAGGCCAATGTGTTCAGAAAGCACCGATAATTCTGTAGAATTTGCGCATGCATAACCTCCCTTTGTACTCTTTCCAGAATGAAAATAAATAAATTAAACCGAATAAAATATAAGGAAAAGCTAGTTTACCTCCCAAATTGTAACGTTACAACAGTGTATTGCTGGGTAAAATTCTTTTTATTTATTTAGTGATTAAAAAAGTAATTTTAGGTGTATTAGTTTATTTTTATTATTTCTTAAAAATATTTCAATATATTAAAAAATGTGAAAAATTATTTAAAAACAAATAATCTGGGCAGCATGTGCAGCAGGAAGAGCTGGACGGCATAGTAGCCAGACCCAAAATATAATCAGGTTATCTATGTTTGATATCATATCATATAAAATTATTATTTATTTAAAAAAAAACAAGAAAATGTAGACTTATAGCTATTTATATTTTATTCTTTAACAATCGGAACCGAGTAGCTACATCTTAATAGCCATTGTAAAATTCTGGATCATGTTCATGTATATGATGATGGCCAGCTGAGGGTACATTACATGCAAAACTGTGTGCTTAATGTTTTTATCTTCCTTTCTGGTTTTCAAACATGTTAAGAGGGCATAATTAGAATTGAGAGAGGGGAAGGAAAAACCATTGAAGATGAAAACAAAAAAAGAAGTCCTTTTCTGGGACAGATGGGTTTTTGTCAAAACCTATTAATAGCAGCATTTCGCAATGTTATTTTACTTTTGTATGCACTGTGTAATGAATCCGTGCTCTGTTTGGATGAAAGCAATGACTGGGTAATGTGATTAGAGGGTAGACTGATGCCTGACTTCTGAACTGAGAAGTAGATATCGTCTGCATGCAAACGCAGGGCTGGAGGCATTTGACTGTGCATCAGTCAACTGGGTTTGGGTTCAGCCCCGACTGTTCTGAGTTCCTACATTTTTGTGATTTTTGAAGATAAAACGTGATCATGTTCTTTCTCTAAGTAAATGACATGCATTCCTCAACGTTAGATCGGCACATTACAGCTACAAAATAGCTGGAAGACCAGAAACTAAAAACAATTACTGAAACACAAGCGTGCGCAGTTACAACTATGCAACCACCCAATGGGAATTGAACAACTTCGGTTTTTGTTCTTATCAAACTTAGACTATTGTATGCTAAACTTTGTTTTCACAGGTTCTTGTAGTTGGATTCCAACGTGGACTAGGCATGATCATTGATAAGAAATAGAGGAAGGTAAGCATTTCTGGCAATAAAAACGATCGAGCCACTTGGCGCATCACAGAAATTTTGTTTGTTGTAGGAGAAGAACCAAAAGGGTTCATGTCTAATTCCGGTGAATCATTTTTATACTGGCGGGAGCCATGTGATAACGATTGGGCTTCTCACCCTGTGTATTCCATTCTTCCATACCAAGTCTCCAAACTCAGGCACTGTTTGCCGAGAAACTATAGTGAAGGTGATCTTGAAACTGAGTTTTTTATATTTTCTGGAAAATGTCAAGGTTTTTGGCTCGACTGGAACTAACGCACCTCTAAATGGTGAAAGTATGACATGGTAATTCGAAACTGGAGGGCCAACATTGGTGACGGTTCTGGGAAGGGTCAAAGTAGTGATGGATGCTTTTTCTGGGAATACAGCTGAGGTAGCAGGGTAGTTCAGGTCTCCTGGATTGGCAATAGAGTGTTTAGCGAGATCTGTTTGAGAAAACTTTCAGCTGGGCTGGAGTCAGCTGTAATGGACCTCTTCTGCTGACTGATTCGAGAGAGTCACTCTCCAAAAAATACAAGATGAATGAGAGAGAGACGAGAGAGTAAATTGTATAAACTTTCAGATGCCTTTCTCTTCATTTCAGTTCGTTTTTATAGTTGAAAACAATGACAAACATGAGCGTTTCACTCATTATTCTTCATACACATACCACATCGTCCCACTTGAGTCACTTGCTCACAGTATAAAACGACGCCGTGCTATTAAATCCCCTCTAAACTACAACTCGCATTACATGCTTATTAAAAATCGAAAAAATTTAATTACAAGCATAATTGTATATTAATCTGTACACTAATTTAATATGATTAGTTAAAAAATAAATTTTATTAAAAATAGTATTAATTTAAATTTTAAATTTGAAAAAATGAGTATTAATATGTAGATTAGTACGCGACTTTACTTGTATGTAGTAAAACTCTTAAAAACCTTCTATCGTTTAGCCTTACAAACCACACGCAGTGTCATCACCTACACCACAGCCACTCAACACCTTGGCAACAGCATCTTACATCAGCTTCTCCGTGCAGAGGATCAATTCAAAGTAATCCCGTGCCTCAATGTCATAAATCAAACCTGGGTTAAGCGCCTTTATTGGGTTAATGTGTCCGGCACCATGATCATATGAGTTTCAAGGTGCAACTATTGAGGCATCTCTTAGAGGAGCGTGGGCGTTATCATGAACATAAGCTTTTGTCATCAAGGCAGATTTTATTGCTGCTAGGCCCACATGAGGGCATGACATTGATGTTCCAGACGGTAAGCTGAACTTCACAATCAGGCAATCTGTCAGTAAACCTGATGGACCTGTTTCTCCGGTCCAAGCATAAATAATGTTCACCTCAGGGACCAGCACATCAGGCTTCAGAACTTCAGGGTGAGAAAATTCGGTCCTCTAGAAGGTTAAAGAAACGACCCAGCAGTGCTTAGAGATACCTTAGTTGAAGTGTTCTGGTTAACCACAAAAGAGTGAGAAAGAGATATCTGCAACAGCACTTAAAATAACAACGTGTTCTTATCCTTGTTAGTTGTCAGCATAGCTTATCAAATCTAAAATGAACATAGGTTTTAATTCTATTTGTATACGAGGAATACACAAGGATATTATTCCGCCAAATTACAAAATCCAATCTTTATTTCATAGATGAAAATGCTGCCACCACCAGAGATGTTGAATCCCTTGCCAAGTACCAAGAAATGCTAGATTTGCAGTCGTGTTTGGATTTGTTAACACGTAATGCTTGAGTGACCTCCCTTCTGTTTCCCCAACTGCAACTGCCGGAAGAAGGTGACAATCTGCAACCAACGCTTCTCCATTGGCGGCAGTGTTTGCAAGAATCATTCCAATCCCTCCTGCGTCTTTCACCACCTGACCCTTCTGCACACGGGGACTCATGCCTCGTTAACATTTCACAATCTTTCCGGCAACCAGAGGCCGATCCAAAGTTCCCTCCAAACACAAGGAGCCGAAGTCCGGGCTGGTTGAGTTACTATATAGACAACTGGGGTATTGCTTATTCATTGAGAGCATCGCTCACCGAGTGAAACTTCCCTCAAAGTTGTTCCACTTCACAACTTAACCGTGACTGGGAAATCTCTATCCATGGTGCTGGCACCAACTATTTTAATCCAGGGAGACACATTTGTAAGGCTGACAGGGCCTCCATTTCCGGCTGAGCTCGAAACATAAACACCCACCAATCTCCATTGCCCCAAAAGCTGCGATGGACAAACTGTCTAGGTAGTGCGAAGACGCTCCGCCGCCCAAAGATGTTGTCAAAACATCCACTCCATCAACCAGAGCTCTATCAACCGCCGAAAGAATACCCAAGCAAAGGCACCCCTCTATCAACCGCCGACTCTCGCACCTGGCGCCACTCCTCCGGCCGTCCCATGTGCATATCCCTGAAGGTTTGCACCACGCACTGGAGAGCGAGCAACTGTGGCTGCAGTGTGAGTTCATTGCCCATCTTGATCTCTAGGTGATTAATTTATACTCAGTTTGCTCGTTAATTTCCCCAATAGCAGCTTGATAACCGAGGTAGAACACTCAAGCACCCACAATCTTTCTGTTACAGTGACGTTTCTCCGTCTCACGTGTTCCTTTCCAACGAGCAGGCACCGGTGTCATGCCTGCATTGTTGAACTCTCACTCTCGGCCAAATGCTGGTGTGGAGCACTCCAACTATGGCATCATGGTCCGACAGATTTTGAGACCAGACGCTAGTGCTATCCTCTGGTTCTAGCCCAAGGAACATGGGACTCCTTGTGCTGTGCACCTGATACTTCTTCTCACTACGCCACCTTCTACCTCTAGCCTCTCAGCTCCTTTGCTCAACCGAGCAGCAACTCCATGAAGGGCAGCCTGGTAACTGTAAATAATCCCATCTTCATCTTCTGCATCGCCTTGTTTTTCAGGTATGAACAAAACTGATATTACTTACGGCGTTTACCATTCGAGGTGATTGGTAAAAGAATTTGGCATTGCCGACTTGTCCATCTGGACAATATATGTCTTCTTCGCTAATTGGGCGTCTGCAGAGACGACTAAATTGAAGAACAGATAGACAGTTAGGATCAAATAAACCCATTTTACTGGATTTTCTGGCAATTTTGTGCAAGCAAGAAGAATAATTTTGAACAGTGACTCGGATACAGGGTGTGTGTGTCATCATGTGCAGGCAATAAAGGGTTGGTTGTTCTTGTTGAAGAAGAATTAGAGGTAGCAGTTACTGGTTAGTACTCTGGTTCCGATCCTCTTGATCACTTACAAGTTTTTCTTTTTCGCTCCATGGAAGTGTTCTTCCAAATCTTTCACTATAAAAAAGGATAAACATCCAATTATTACCCCACTTTTACATAATTGCTTAAGAAATACTAGTTTCTTTTAAATTTCTTCGACTTTGATGTGTTTAATTTTTTTAAAAAAACATAATATTTTAATATAGAATTTTGAAATAGTTATAAGTTAATTATATGTGTATTTTCTATTTTACAATTAATTAGATGGTTTCATATGGAATTATCTGGCGCTTGATTTGATTTCATAGACTTTTTAAACTATCTCATTTCATTTTAACATTTAAATACCATTCACACACAAATATTTTTTTTTCAATCTTACAATTTTTCTAAATTTTCAAATAAAATACAAAAATAAAAATAAAAATCAATTTTTTCAAATCTCAAACCAAAAATAATATTTCTAACATTCTTTTAACTTCATAATTTTTTTATCAATTTTTTTCTTATTTTTTAAAATCTCATAAAAATCTTAACTCAAACAATTTTACTATTATTTATAAATTATATCATTACTATTCATAAAATTTCTATTTTATCTCATCTATATAACTAAACGAGGCTTTAGAATTGATCGAAAAAATAAGATCAATCATGGGTATATATGATCAAGGGTCCCTCTACGGGCACCGAAAATGTGCACCATTGTGCATTTTATGTTTTTTTAATATTAAAAAAAAAATCCACACAGTCGATGCACATTATCTGTGCACATAGCATTTCCCTATTATCAATGGTGACAATTGGATGAGACGAGTCCAAAAAATATGAAAGGGAGAATCAATTCCTTCTAAAGGGTAGTTCCAAGGCGCATTGAACCAATAATGCTCAGCTTTTGAAACCATGTGCACACTCCAGCATTATTGGTTTTGTTCAGCATTAGGTGCACCCAAACTCATGATGTATTACATAAAAGCGATGAGTTGCACAATAACTTTTGTTCAGCCAAGTGATTTTGGAAAGGAAAGAGCACAGGTGGCAAGAGTTAGCAATAGTTTAATAACAATATAATGTGATTATCACAAAAAATAATTTTATAATTTAACTCCTTGTGTCAGTCTACTCTGCCATCATTCTTTGCATTTAATGTGTTTAAATTTTAACAAATATTATTCATTTCAAAGTTATGAAGCATTTCAAACTTTATCACTGTCAGTTTTGTCAGATCGAAGTGTTCGTCATCTTCAAGGTCAATATTCAAGACAGGGTTGAAGTGACACCTTTTGAAACTTTGGCTCTGGGAAAATCTGAAAAGCTTTAAAACCAAGTTCCCAAGTCAACAAATGTCATCAATGCCGAGGAGCTACCCAATCCCCCATCTGAAATTAATATGGAGAGCAGCTGAAGCATGCTCATATTAATGGCCTACTCAACAATACATACCTAACTCATTCAAAGTAATTGAATAAGATCTCCGTATCTGACCCCAATTTCAGCTGTGGCAAAATGTACTTGTTCAAACATAAATTTAAAGAAAAATTTTATTTTTTATTTTCATATCACATATTATATATAATTTTTTTTTTCTTTTTAAACATATAATATATAAATAATAAATAAAAAAATTTAAATTAATTTAAAAATAATAAATTATAAAAATTAAAAATAAATATAAATATAATGTATAATATATAGAGAGTAAATATTATATATATATTTAACTCGTCAATTATTCCCAAATTCCAATGAACCTAAACCCCACCAGCTGGTGGCCACCACTCTCTTAAGAAGTAGATCACACCTGGACTGGATCCCCACTGATGCATAAATTGCTGACCTGGATCTTTGCATGGGACCATTACAATTTAAGTTGTGTTTGATTGTTGAATCTAATTTCATTTCTCTTAAATTAAGATTTATTATTTTTTAAAATTTTTTTTATAAAAAAATTAAATTTATCTTAACATATTTCATATATTTTAATTTAAAAAATTAATCTCATCTCAATCTAAAAAAATTAAATCTATCTTAAAAAGACCTACAAAATATTAATATTTACAATTCAATTCATCTCAATATCAAAGCGTAGCAAAACAAAATGATGAATTAATACTGACCCATAAACGAAAATTCAAAGGTTTAACCCATGCAAATCTCCTACAAGTATTTAAAAAAACAGAATCTATCAGAAAATAAAGTAAAATTTCTCGGATTTTTCTTGTTATTTTTTCAAACAACTTGCATAAGACTAGTATAAATCTGCTAAATCCCTTTGTCAACAGTGGGGATTGGATAACAAGAGATACAGTCAGCCCATGGGCCCTTCTTGGACTCCCCCACTATGGGCCTTATGCACTCCCAAACCAGACTGCTGCACTTTAGCCCACTCCCTAGCCCTAGTTGCCAAACCTTGTCACCTTTCTTCACCCTAACTTTGGCTTCCAAGTAAGCTAGCTCATACCACAATGAAGAAGAAGACTGGTTCCCAAACCTGTGCAGTGTCATCAATGCAGGCTCTATGTCTTTGTCTCCAAGCTTTAACCCCTTCCCTATATCCCTTATCATTGCCCTTCCTGAAGTTGGCAAGCAAAAATGCTGTATCACAGTCTTAAAGTTTGGCACGTAGATTTCACTGGATTTGTCGATAAATGTTTTCCGTAAGATGGAAAAAACAAGCCAAAGTTTCTCCGAGAATGGCAAGATTGAGGAACCAAGAACGGTGACGTTTGATCTGAGAGTTTCTCCGACGACTTGTAGTACATTTTGATTTATTGTAAACCCCAGGTTTCCCTTGGAGTCCTCCTCGCGAACTGCTGAAAAATGAGCCTGGTCGTCAAAGGCATTTTGAGTCCTCACTGTTCGAGACAGTTTGTATTTTGAAGACTTCTTTGCTTCCTTTTTATTGGAAAGCAAAATGGCCGCACTTCCCATTCTGAAGAGGCAGTTAAGGATCAACTTGGACCTCTCGTTGCCTGAGTACCAACCAGTAGATAAGATTTCAGTGCTGATAACAACGGCGTTAGAGTTTTTGTGAATTCTCAGAAGACTTCGAGCCAAATCAACTCCGATGGCGCTTGCGCTGCATCCCATTCCAGAGAGGGTGTAGCTCTTAATATCACTTCTCAAGGAGTATTTGTTTATGATGATGGAGGAAAGCGAAGGTGAGGGGCAAAAACCACTACAATTTACGATGAGAATATCTATATCACATGGGGAGAGTCTAGTTTTGGACAGAAGGTCTTCCATGACAGGGAAAAGCACCATATGCACTTCTTGGATGGATTCTTGCAGGTGGGTGTTTGGTGGAATGTATTGTAAAGCTGGGGGCAAAAAGGTTTCTTCACTTAGTCCTGAAGAAGTGAGTAGTTTGGCCATGAAAGAGATACTTTCGGAGTCAAAACATTGAAACATGGAAACATTTTCAATGAAGGTAGAGAAGGGGACTCTGCAGAAGCTTGGTGGCCTGAGACATGAGAAGTCAACTAAATAAACAGGAGCAGCTTTTGAGAGGATCAAGCGTTTGAGGAAGATGAAACAAGAGAACAGGAAGAGTAAGTAGAGAATGGGTTTCGATTTATGAAAGATGAAGAAAGCTGCGATGGATATTAGGAAAGAGGTAAATCTTAGAAGTTCTGTGAAATTTGAATGAAGATGCTTTGAGAGGAGACTGGATGGGAGAGTAATGCTAGTGGTATTGAGAAGAGGGTCATGTCTGAGCTTAGACAAATACTCCATTTCAGAGAGAGTTAGAGAGATAGAAAGGTGGTAGAGAAGGAAGTGATAATGGTGTTTTGAAAACAGAGAAGGGTTTATTTTAAAACAAATGAGAGTGGAGTCTGCATGCCGTGAATGCAGGTCGATCGGTTTACCAATTTGGCGTGCTGGGCCGGCTGCAGTTGGTTGTCGTGCTAGACCTGCAGTCCTAATAACTGCACAATTTGGCGTGCTGGGCCAGCTGCAGTTGGTTGTCTTGCTAGACCTGCAGTAACTGCAAGCATGTGTGTGGCTTAAGAATAATTTTATATATAATTGTGTAGTGTATAAATAATGTATAATTATTTTAAAAAATAAAAATATTTATTATTTAAAATTAAATTCGATTAAAATTTCGATAAGAACTCATAATAGTTCACAAATTATCTCATTTATTGAATTCGATTATAACTTCGATAAGATCTCACAATAATTCAGAGGCTATCTAGGTCTCATTTATCGAATTCGATAAAACTCACACACATGCTTGCAGTTATTTGTCAACTATTGTGAGGTCGTGCGAATTTATCTCACACACGTGCTTGCAATCCTATTAACTCACAATAGTTTCTCGATGAAACTTGAGTTTAAGGGCTTAAATTTGACTTTGTAAAACATATGTATCTTCCCGCCAATTCCTATTGCATGGTTCTCCGTAACTAGAAAATTAAGAGTAGCTTGAATTGAGAAATATTCTGAGGTTAGATTTGGGTATTGAGAATATTTCACTATTGTTTATTATTTTATTATTACTTTTTACATACTTTTTATTATTATTCATTATTTTTTATTACTATCCAATATTCTATTATTTTTTTTTATTACTATTTATAATTCTTCTCAACACTTCTTACTATCCAATCTATCTCGTCTCATCATTATAATTTTTTTTAAATTTTTATATAAAATATAATAAAAAATTTAACTTTTTCAAGTTTTAATTTAAATTTTAAAATAATAATAATATTAAAATATAATATTCTAATAATATTTTATTCAACTTTTAATTTTCATTTAAAATCATCTCATTCAAGTACTTAAATAACCTCTTAATATGATTACATATAGGTAAGAAAATCACGTCTTGTCATTGCCGTCGACTCTTTTGATATTGATTATTGATTTATACAATAAATTAAATATGATAAAAAAAAAAATCATATCATCGTACGTGTATATTAGAATATTATAAATATATTTTATGTACGGTAATATCAATCTAAGATATGCACATATATGTCTAAACCTCTTTGATTTTATGAGTTTGAGTTTCTAAATGTAAACTGATTAACATTTTTATTCTGATTAATTGTCAGTTGATAGCTTTTTATATATCTAGTGGATGTCTATCCAATACAGATACGTCTGAGCTGGAAAAAGATTCCGTACGCTCCAGAACTGAGAGGCAGGCCAGCATGGTTGATAATTTGGCATGCACTCTATATATCTCGACGTATAATATAATAAGAGACAAAGATGATATAAAATTAAATATCTGTGTATAGTCGACAACATTAATTGATTGGGACAAATACAATAAATTAAAGCGATATATATACGCATATTTCTATAATAATAAATGTTTATCACATTATTACATGAATAAACAGTAAATTCTAATTCTATTTTTATTTCCGTATACATAAAAATTTACACTGTTTTATATTCCGTGTAAAGATTTACATTACTTGACATTCCGTACAAAACATAGCTGTTTTGGTGCGATCGCAGCTGTCGAATCCCCATCTTCCTCCCCGGCTCCATCGACCACACGAATACCGTCGTACAACCACGTCGTGCACACCGCCTTCTCCTGCTTCCCCAACAGGCTGTTTCGGTCACGCAAGGTGCAAACCCTAACTTCCAACTGGCTTTTCGTGGTTGAGCCGATAGATGTCTGGTCGTGTTCCTTCTTCGGAACCCACGAATACGTGGTACCGGAGGTCGCATCCGGTAGATTGCACAGGAACGACATTGATTGGTGGACAAAGACCCGGTTCAACGCTTAGGATTGAAACGCAGAGTCGCCGACGTGAAAAAACACCATTTCTTCAAGAATCTGAACTTCGCTTTCATACGGTCTGTCCCACCACCAGAGATCCCACAACTGAGAAGGATGAAAACGACATCGTTGTGTCATACGAGGAGCGATGCAACACAATCTACAGCGAGGCCGTGTAGGTTTTACACCACAATAAAAAGGAGATAAACAAGAAACAAAGAAGAGAACATGAGCACATAAGGAACTCAGCCAAACTTGCAACAATGAAGAAGAAATCATGAAATAAAAACAACATAGAGAGAGAGAGAGAGAGAGAGAGAGAGAGAGAGAGAGAGAGAGAGAGAGAGAGAGAGAGATCGGTTTGCAGTGGGGGGAAAAAAAAACAAAATACAAGAGAATAAATAAATAACCAACTAAAGGAAAATGAAAGAATGCAATACACGAAATAGAGATGAATCGGCCAGCCGTGGAAGAAAGCAACGGGAATGAAGAAGAAAAGGGAAACGGCACAGGAGAGAAGAAGAAAGAGGAAGAAAAAGGAGCCCTCATGTCTTCTAAACGATGCCGTTTTGGAGGGATCCACTGGGCCGGGTTTAAGTGCTACGGGATGGCCTAGGTTTGAAGGGAATTTGGTCCAAATCACAATAAAAATCCACTGAAATAAGGAAAAATATAGTTGCAAACACAATTGTGTATTAATTTGTGCACCAATATGATGTGATTGGTCAAAAAGTAGATTTTATTAAAAACAGTGTTAATCTAAATTTTAAGTATGAATAAATCAGTATTAATACACAGATTAGTACGCAACTGTGTTTGTATATAGTAAAACTCCTGAAATAAAGCCCACTCAGAAAATAAGGTTCTAAGAAAGTAAAAAGGTACAATAAAAATAATTAAAAGCCAAGTAAAAACACTACAACTCTATATTAATAAAGTAAAATATTTAAAATCTAACAATAGAATATTTAAAGCATAGAGTAATTTAAATGCGAAATAATAATTAATAACAAGAAAGTACATTAAAATAATTTATACGACTTAAAATCATAAATGAACCCAACGAATAATACGTTAAATTTAAAATAAAAGAGTCATAAACCATAATAAATAAAATAATCTTTCCATATAAATACACGTAAAAAGAAAAATGCACAATAAAAAAATAAATAAGAGCCAAATAAAAACACCACAATTCAATATTAATAAAATAAAATAATTAAAGTCCAACATTAAACTAATTTAAAGTAAAGATCAATTTAAATGTAAAAAAAATAATTAATACCAATAAAACACATCAAAATAAATTTCACAACTTAAAATTCATAAAATAAATTTTTTCATTCCTACAGTTTCTATACTATACATAAAATATTTCAACTTTAAATTATAATAAAATACTAATTATTTTTTTATTTTGCTTTTTTTGTAAATTAATTATTTCCACATTTATTCATTCTCTAATCTCATTAAATATATAACATATAAGAGCATCTGCCGTTTATAGAGACTGTTGTAGTACAAGTTTCAGAAAAATAGTTGATGATTCAACTTGCTGCAGATCTAGAAATATTCAATCAACAAAATTCTATTGGCCCTGTGCATTATAGCTGAGAACTACAACAATCATGAAAAAAACAAAATTTTGTTTGTATTTTTATTTTTTTGTTCAAATTTGCTTTGAAGAAATTTTTGTATAAGACAATAAAAAACACAACTAAGCAAATGTGCAGAGCACGTATAAAAAATTATTAAATAATTTATAAATAATAGCGAATTATTTATAAATAATATGAAATAATAATAAAGCAGGAGGAATTTCATTTACCAAATATAAATTTTTCTTTATACAGTTTAAATTAGATAAGATAAGATATTTTATTAGAAGTTAAATAAAATATTGTTATAATATATTTTTTAATATTAATTTTATTTTAAGATTTTAAAAAATTAAATTATTTATTATATTTTATAAAAAAATTATAATAATTATATAAAATAAAATAAGAGATTTTGATTTGACGTAATCAAACTAGTCCAACGTGTATGGCTTGGTTCTTTGAACAAGTAGTTGGTGGGTGAGAGTACAGGACTAGAGGTGCAGTAATAAATAGCAGAAGCATTTGGTGTGTGGATTAATGCTTGTTGACATGGGGCTCTCTGTAGATTGCAAATCTTGCCGGCAGTCAGAGAAGGCAAACTCCACCCTTTTGACGTCCTTTCGTTTTATCTGGCAGTTTCTGCAAGTAGCTAGCCGGGTCCCCATATATGGAAAGAAAATAAAATGGAGACCATGAGCTCTTATTTATGGTATCAATTGCATCTGTACAAGACGGAGTGATATGCACATGATATGTCACTAGACAAATCGCATAAATTATGCAAATAAATTGATCACAGCGTCTTTGGTACGTATGGGTTTTGATGTGAGCTAGACATGGTGATATTTATGAAATAGATTACACTTATCTCGCTTGAATTGTGTGTTGACTTTAGGAGTGTTTTTTTTTTTTTTTTTTCTAAGCAAGCATATAACATTGAAATAAAAGATGATACAAGTTAGAGAGGGTGGGTTTCCCAACAAATTCTTCAAAGCAAACAACCACAATACAAAAGAGGTGGAAAAAAAAAAAAAAAGGTTTTGAAACTAATTTCTTAGTCTCTACCCAAACCCTACAAAGAGGGTATCGTCTTAAAAGACATTTTGAAGGTAAGCCACTACCAAAAGCGGTGCAAGCAGAAGTACTGTAGTTGAAAGCCTTGAAGTATTTGTTGGTGAAGTCCTTAGTCTCTTTCACAAGATCACCGGTTAGGGAAAGAAAAACTTCGGATGAATTGGTATCGGAGGGGCAGAAAAGCAGTTGCCGAAAAGCCAAATAGCGCCTCTGAAGTGGCGCATGAAGACCACGCGCCGGTTGAAAAGATAAGAGGTCGAGCCAATCTGAAGGATCGGAGGCCGGGGAGTCTGCTGGTATGGCGCGTGTAGCCGGCGCAGCTGTCGGAGAGCGGCGGTGCGTGAACGACATGCGCGGAAACAAGCCGCGCGTGAGGGCCACGCGCAGACTTTTTTGGTGCGGTTCTGCGTCGTTCCAGTAGATCGGCGGAAGGCGAACGTGATGGTGGAGTGCGTGTCGACTATTCATGGCTAGAAAGCTGCAGATCTGATAAAATCCGAACCGATAGAAAAACACTACCATATAAGCATATTTACATATAAGTAGTTGAAAATGAACGGAAAAAGAAAACGAGATGGAGAGAAAGGTAGAGCCGGAACTCACACCTTCCTCTCCGGCAAAAACAAACGAAAAGATTTGTTTTTCTAGAGAGAAGTTAGAACTTCTCTTTCTAAAAAGAAACGGAAGGCTTTTTTTTTACACTTGACTTTAGGAGTGTATATATGTGAGTAATGTTAGATATAAATGATGAGTTATGGAACTACCATTCATTCATTTAATTTGAAAAAAAAGTGTGATTTACGGTTAAAAAATTAATTTTTTTTGTATGTAAATCATATATTTACTCATTTAAAAATAAAAGAATAAACAACATTTGCTCACTTTATGATTGTAAATATTATTTTGCTATATATATCGCTTATTTGATTTGATCTCTTATTACATTTCTTTGAGTGATGACACCGCTCAAATTAAGTTTGTCACATATATAAATTTTATAGATGCAAGAACTTTAGGTGAGGTTTAAATAATGAGTTGAGATAAAAGTTAAAGTTGAATAAAATATTGTTAAAATATTATTATTTTTTTAATATTATTAGTGTTTAGAGATTTGAAAAAGTTGAATCGATTATATTTTGTATGAGAATTTGAAAAAATTGTAATAATTAGATAAAATTTGATAAGTTGAAATCAACTATGAATTCAAACGGAACCTTAATGAAAATACCTAACTTGATCAAACTAGCAATAATGTGGAGTAAGCTCGAATTTTTGTGTTCTCTTTTATTTTGATCATCTCTTTATAGAATGAGAAACACTTCAGACCAGCCCATCTGAAGATGTGAAAAAAACAACCCTCCACTTATGTAAAGACACATAAGAAATTTGCATAAATAACAATTCATCATCTGTTCATTTTGCACTTGATTAAAATCCATCTAAACAAAAACCTTCTTCCCTACTTACAAACCCATTCTACCCCTGCAACTAAAGAGTTTTCCCATGCGAAACAATCTAAACACAATCCAGATCATAGAAATTACAGACACAATATTCCAGCAACATAACGTTAAAAGCAAATGCCCCACCTTTAGACCAAACCCAACTACGTGAAGAAAATTCATCAACAATGGTAACCAACACAAATTAACAAGAAACAGTAACAATACGAAGTGAGTTTGACTTTGTCACTTATTGATACTTCAAGAGGGAGAGACCTAGTATCAAATCCACATAAGCTTTCTAGTTAAAAAGATCAAAAAGAAAAAAAATTACTTGGAAGAAGCTAATGAAAGAGAATAAATAGAGAATGAAGCTCAGCCGCCTTCGATTTCACTAAAAGCACATGGATTAAAGTGGAAATGGAGAGATGCTATCTTATCCACTCAAACAACTTCAAATTGGGAATGCAAAAGTAATCCCAAGATTAAGCGAGAGAGGGGAGGCCACCACGTCGATCAGAAGACTGTCGATGGGGCTCTGGGAGGGTGGGTTTGTGAGATGAAGCTCTTTCGAGATGCGGTTGTCGTGTTCTCTACCGTTGGGGATGAGTGGGGTGCCGTCGAGTTTGGGTTGGGATGGAGTGTGGTGAGGATGAGTTTCAGTTCGAATAGGAAGAAAGCGAGACACTGGTTACCATTCAGGTGTAGCAAATGCATGGTAATGGTGATAAAATAATAATAATAATAATAATAATAATGCTTACATGGCGGGTTCCATTGGAGGGCTGATTTTCTTCTAAAATTAGATGGGTTTGTCTTCGGATTTTCTCTTATGGAATATGACCTTTGCTATCAAAATAAAGTGGATTTAGGGTTAATTTGGATCCAGAGATGAGATAGTTTTATATGAAAGATAAAAATTAAATAAAATATTATTAGAATATTATTTATATTTTAATAAATAAAAAATTAAATTATTTATTATATTTTATATAAAAATTTAAAAAAATTATAATGATAAAATAAGATAAAATGATATATTTTTCAAATCCAAACAGAACTATTAGAAGATAATTAAAAGTCAATCAAAACATTACAATTCAAAAGAGTCTTAAAGTGGTGCTAATTAATCTCTTTTTATGTAAAGGAAGGCCTGTTTGCATCAGTGGTCAACAATCCAAGAATGGAAGGGAAGAGATTACAGTCTGATGTTGGAAGAGAGAGAGAGAACTCCCAAAAAAAAAAGTCTGTTAGCCCATAAAAAAATAGTGGAAATACAACCTCTTCTTGTAGCTCAACCTCTGCACTCCAGTTCACGTGACTTTTATTTATTTATTTATTTATTTAAATCTGAAAACGTGCGATTTTGTCCTTCTTGGTTGATTTCAAATTCTCACCCCCCCTGCGTGCTGTTTCACTTCTTCATTCCCTTCCCCACATTCTCTCCTCAACTCCCTTCGCTAATCTCCTTGCGTCGACCTGACCATCTGCCCACACAGTGTGGCTCCATCACTCCGAAACCGTGTGGCTTCATCATTCCAACACCGTGTAAGAAAAGTCCTCTGAGTTCACCATTTCCGTACAAGGGTCATGGTAGCAAGGTGGTCCATGTCTATCGTCGGACGTGGGTCATACACATCGAGCATATCACCCGTGAGAAGGTGAACTGGTCCACTATCAACGTCGGCATCAATTCATCCAAGGTGGTAATCACCAAGCTCTGCCTCGACAAGGACCGTAAGTCCCTCCTCGATCGTCGATTAATTCAATATATCAAGGAAACATTTTTTTGGGATCGTCTGTTATGAGTGGAGACAAAACACTAGTGGATTAGTGGGTTGTGCATTAATGAGTGGAGACAACAATGAGTGGAGACATTAGTGGGTTAGTGGGTTATGCAACCCACCCACCATTATCCTCTAGTTTAATCAACCCACTTCCATAGTTTAATCAATCCTCTAGTGCATTAATTGATGCAACCCACGGATTGCTCTCCTATAAATAGGAGAGCTTAATTGTGCAGAAGACATCAAGAAGAGAAGGGTGTGTGCAGAAGAAAGAAGAGTGAATGCAAGTGGGTGAGAAGAGAGAGTTTACAGAGAGAGAGAATTTGTTGTAAAAATCATTTCGTAGTGAAATCACAGCAGCTGTGGACGTAGGCAATTGCCGAACCACGTTAAATTTTATCTCTCCTTTCATTTAGTTTCATCTCTGTCTCCGACCAGTCCCCAACAACTGGTATCAGAGCCACTAGGTTCTGTTTGTAGGGTGGAGTTTTGGTGTGGTAGTGTGGATACGTACAGTCTAAGGAGGTTCTGTCTAGGAGATTGGAAATTTTAAGTGTGTCCATTGTGACCCTCCAATCTTTCCTGGGAACTTACTTAGTGAGGTACTATTCATTTCTACGGTAAAAATTCAAGTTGCTCAAAATCAATTTTTGACAACTCCAGGGTGTTCCTTGCATCAAGACGAATCTGTTGCCGCAAACGGAATCGGAAACGGAGGTCGGAGGAGCCCACACGTGCCCCGAGAAGATTGGCGCGTGCATATACTGCAACTCACGTGTCCCCACGCGCACCCAAGACTGAGCCGAGCCAAGCCGAGCCGAGCCGAGCCGTTGACTGGAGCCGAGCCGTTTTACTGGAGCCGAGCAGTTTGACTGGAGCCGAGCCGTTGACTGGAGCCGAGCCGTTTGACTGCCACTTGTCGCACTCTGGTTGGCCGAAACTGTTTTGGCCTATTTAAACTCAATTTTGATCCAATTTTGATGATTCCGGACTCGTTTTCAACTAATTCTAGTGTTTTGGACACAACGGTGATCTTTGTTTATTCAAATTTGAATTCATTTGTAAAGTTATGGCTGGAGAAGAAGCTAAAGGTGCTGGTATCGAGAAATTTGACGGTACAGACTATGGCTACTGGAGAATGCAGATAGAGGATTATCTCTATGGGAAGAAACTACATCTTCCACTCCTAGGAAGAAAGCCAGATGACATGAGCAATGAAGATTGAAGTCTCCTTGATAGACAAGTGTTGGGAGTCATTCGACTAACACTGTCAAGATCAGTTGCACACAATGTGGGAAAGGAAAAGACCACGACAGATTTGATGAAAGCTCTATCAGACATGTACGAGCAGCCATCAGCCAATAACAAAGTGCATTTGATGTACAAGCTATTCTACTTGAGAATGGCAGAAGGAACTCCAGTTATTCAACATCTGAATGAGTTCAACACCATCATCAATCAATTAGCTTCAGTGGGGATTGAATTTGATGATGAAGTACGTGCATTGATTGCTTTGGCTCAATTGCCAAAAAGCTGGGAGGCCATGAGAACAGCTGTTAGCAATTCTTATGGCAAAACAAAGATGAAGTATCAAGAAATCCGGAACCACATTCTTAGCGAGGAAGTTCGCAGGAGAGATACAGGAGAAGCATCAACTTCCAGTTCTGCCTTAAACCTTGAGACAAGAGGTAGAGGAGCTAGTAGAAGTTCAAATCGGGGCAGGTCAAAGTCCCGAAGAGGTAGAAGCAAATTAAGGTCCGGAAAACAAGTACAGTGCTGGAATTGTGGCAAGATTGGCCACTTCAGAAATAATTGCAAGGAAGCAAAGAAGAAGATTGAGCATGACTCTGCTAATGCCACAACAGAAGATCTCCAAGATGTCTTACTCCTTTCAATCGACAACCAAATTGAATCTTGGGTGTTAGATTCAGGAGCCTCATTCCACACTACAGCACACCGAGAAATCATGCAGAATTATGTCACTGGTGATTTCGGGAAGGTGTACTTAGCAGATGGTGAAGCGTTGGAAATCGAAGGCATGGGAGATGTACAAATCAATCTGCCCAATGGAAGTGCATGGTTGCTACAGAAGGTGCGACATGTTCCCAAGCTCATGAGGAACTTGATTTCTGTAGGATAACTTGATACTGATGGGCACTCGGTACTATTTACCGGTGGCACGTGGAAGATAACAAAAGGAGCTATGGTAGTAGCTCGAGGCACAAAAACAGGTACTCTATACATGACTTCAAGCATTAGAGATACTGTTGCAATTTTTGACGCAAATGCCAACCTATGGCATCAAAGGCTTGGTCACATAAGTGAGAAAGGAATGAAAGTACTATTATCCAAGGGGAAGTTACCAAAGTTGGAATCAACTGATTTCGACATGTGTGAAGGTTGCATTTTTGGGAAACAGAAAAAGGTTAGTTTCTTGAAAAATGGCAGAACTCCAAAGTCTACAAAGTTGGAGTTGGTGCACACAGATTTGTGGGGGCCATCCCCAGTCGCTTCTCTTGGAGGATCGCGGTACTATATTTCTTTTATTGATGACTCAAGCAGGAAAGTATGGGTTTATTTTTTGAAAAATAAATCTGACACATTTGACACTTTCAAGAAGTGGAGCGCCATGGTTGAAAATGAAACAGGCTTGAAGTTGAAATGTCTGAGGTCAGACAATGGCGGAGAGTACATCGATGGAGGGTTCAAAGAATTCTGTGCTGCAAATGGGATTAGATTTGAAAAGACTATTCCCAGGACACCGCAGCAGAATGGCGTAGCTGAACGCATGAACAGAACTCTCAACGAGCGTGCCAGAAGCATGAGGCTGAATTCAGGATTGCCTGAATGTTTTTGGGCTGATGCAGTTAACACTGCAGCCTATTTGATTAACCGGGGACCTTCAGTTCCCTTAAAGTTCGATCTACCAGAGGAAGTCTGGAGCAGAAAGAAGGTAAATCTTTCCCATTTGAAAGTTTTTGGTTGTGTATCATATGTTCACATAGATTCTACTGATCGTAACAAGTTAGAAGCCAAATCCAGAAAATGTTTTTTCATCGGTTATGGTGATGAAGAATTTGGCTATCGATTTTGAGATGATAAAAATTGCAAAATCATCATAAGTAGAAATGTGATTTTCAATGAGCAGATTCTGTACAAAGCTAGGTCACAAGCTGAACCTGAGGAGCAGCCAAAGAAACCTGAGGTTGTTGACTTTGATGTTACTCGAGTCAACACTGATCAGAACGAGGATCAAGAGAATGATGATCCACAGATCGAACAACGTATACCACTCACTGTTATTCGAAGATCTTCAAGGACAATTAGGCCACCACAGCGGTTCTCACCATCTCTATACTACATCTTGCTAACGGATAGTGGTGAACCGGAAAGTTATGATGAAGCTCTACAAATTGAAGATTCGATCAAGTGGGAGAAAGCCATGCAAGATGAAATGGAGTCACTGATGTCAAATCAGACATGGGAGCTAACCAAGCTTCCAAAAGGCAAGAAGGCTTTGCACAATAAATGGGTGTACAGAATTAAAGAAGAGCACAATGGTAGCAAGCGCTACAAATCCAGAATGGTCGTGAAGGGGTTTCAACAAAAGGAAGGTGTCGACTATACAGATATTTTCTCCCCAGTTGTAAAGTTGACCACGATCAGGCTAGTGCTGGCAATTGTGGCTGCAGAGAATCTACATCTTGAGCAGTTAGACGTGAAGACTGCATTCCTTCATGGTGATTTGGAGGAAGACATCTATATGCACCAGCCACAAGGATTCTCAGTGAAGGGAAAAGAGAATCTAGTTTGCAAACTGAAGAAGAGCTTGTATGGCTTAAAACAAGCTCCGCGACAATGGTACCGAAAGTTTGACAACTTCATGTGCAGTAATGGATTTACAAGACTACAGGCTGACCATTGTTGCTATATGAAGAATTTTGACAACTCTTATATTATCCTACTGTTGTATGTGGATGATATGCTCGTTGCAGGATCAAGCATCGAGGAGATCAATAAACTGAAGAAGCAGTTGTCAAAGCAGTTTGAGATGAAGGATTTGGGTGCTGCAAAACAAATCCTTGGTATGAGAATTATTAGAGACAGGGCTAATGATACTCTGAGGCTCTCGCAGGAGGAGTATGTGAAGAAGGTGCTCAGAAGGTTTAACGTGGACAAGGCGAAACCAGTGAGCACACCCTTAGCTAGTCACTTTCGACTAACTAAGGATCAGTCGCCAAAGACGGAGGAAGAGCAAGAATGCATGAACAGAATTCCCTATGCATCTGCTATTGGTAGTCTTATGTATGCCATGGTCTGTACAAGGCCAGATATTGCACAAGCAATGGGAGCTGTGAGCAGATACATGAGTAATCCAGGAAAGCAGCATTGGGAAGCAGTCAAGTGGATTTTGAGATATCTACAAGGCTCTTCAGATACGTCACTATGCTTTACGAAAGCAGGTTTAAAGCTACAGGGATATGTAGACGCTGATTTAGCAGGTGACGTTGACAGCAGAAAAAGTACTACTAGATTTGTGTATACGCTGGGTGGTACAGCTGTATCGTGGGCTTCTAAGTTACAGAAGATTGTTGCTCTCTCAACTACAGAAGCGGAATACGTTGCTATAACTGAAGCAGGGAAGGAAATGGTTTGGTTGCAGTCATTCTTGGAGGAATTGGGAAAGAAGAATGAAAAAGGCATTCTGCACAGTGATAGTCAGAGTGCTATTTTTCTTGCAAAGAATCCAGCCTTTCATTCTAGAACGAAACACATACAGTTGCGATACCATTTTATCCGATCTCTTCTCGATAGTGGACAACTGATACTTGAGAAGATTCGAGGAGCAGAGAACCCAGTAGACATGCTCACAAAAGGAGTTACTGCTGACAAACTGAAGCTGTGTGTAGCTTCAGTTGGCCTCCGTACTTAAAGGCATGACTTGAAGTTGCTGTGATGGTTGCTATGAAGATATGTAGACTCATTTGTCTCCAAGTGGGAGATTGTTATGAGTGGAGACAAAACACTAGTGGATTAGTGGGTTGTGCATTAATGAGTGGAGACAACAATGAGTGGAGACATTAGTGGGTTAGTGGGTTATGCAACCCACCCACCATTATCCTCTAGTTTAATCAACCCACTTCCATAGTTTAATCAATCCTCTAGTGCATTAATTGATGCAACCCACGGATTGCTCTCCTATAAATAGGAGAGCTTAATTGTGCAGAAGACATCAAGAAGAGAAGGGTGTGTGCAGAAGAAAGAAGAGTGAATGCAAGTGGGTGAGAAGAGAGAGTTTACAGAGAGAGAGAATTTGTTGTAAAAATCATTTCGTAGTGAAATCACAGCAGCTATGGACGTAGGCAATTACCGAACCACGTTAAATTTTGTCTCTCCTTTCATTTAGTTTCATCTCTGTCTCCGACCAGTCCCCAACATCGTCGATACCCACCACCCAGCTCATCGTCTCTTCCGCCCAGCATTGTTCTTTGCTTGGTGCTCTGCTGACAAAGGTAAGAAATTAAAGAAATGATTTTTATTTTTCTATTTTCATTTTGTCTCTCCTTTTCTAGCATATTGTTTTTGTATTTAATGGATATTTGAGTTTGTGTTTGTTTTTTGATCTGTGTTTTGTGTGGTTTTTGGTTGATTTGTGAGTGTCTCCGATCGGCGTTAAAAGTGAGCAATTCTTGCATTCGTTTTAAAGGTGGGCGGGTGTTCCTTTTTTCGCTTTTCCAATACTGCGTACGTAAGTATATACGTCTAAAAAGGAGTGAGCTAGTCGAAAAGATGCTCACAAAGGAACTATTGAGAGGGTTCAAGGAAGGGAATTGGGCGCAAAAGTGACTCTAAAGTGAATCAATCTTCATTTAAATCCTTTTTTAATTTCCTAGTTGTTCTCTTTTGCTTTGCTATTTAAGCTCCAAGTGTTGTACTTGATCAAAGTGGAATATTTCCAATTTCTGTGGGGTTTTTAGTTGATTTGTGATTTTTGTTCATTATCTATTTATGGGCTTTTTGTGTTCTGTTTTGGTTTTGTGGGGGTTTTGATTGGGTTGATTTAAATGTGTTCTGAATAAGTTGATAGCTTTATTCTTTTACCTCCTTATGTTATTTTCCTTTTCTTCTACCATGGACTAATCACCGGTTCACATAATTAAAAAGACATTCCTAAGAAGCAGATTTAGAGAGCTTGTGTTAGTTTTGGTTCTTCGGAAATATTTGTCTATGACTGCGTAAATATCGCTATGTATAGTTACTAATTAATTGAGCAAGTGTAAATATTGCTATCATTATTACCTTAAAGGTTATTATTGTTGTTTTCTTGTATTTTAATATCACCATTTTCTATGCAAGAAGATCTACTCACCATTTCTTAATAAAAATGAATGTGTAAATATTTGGTCAAAGAACTTCATCTCTAATCCCAATCATGTTGCTAAATGAGTCATTCCTACAACAACAGTCTGATTTTGGCTGACTCTTGAAAAGGTCACTAGTGACATTGGGCACTTCATCCAAAATTATATTTGCATTGCAATTGCTATTGTTACTCACCCACACATGCTTGCATTTCAGATTGTGCAAAATGTTGATTTGCCTAATGTCGGCTTGTTGAACAATGCAACTTCCTTACTTATAAAAAAAAAATCCCACCAGCCAATTTTAATTATGGTTATTGAACTAGTTCAAATCTTGTGGAGTCAAACTGATGTTTTGTTAGGATATTGTGATGGGAACCAAGGCAGGCCTACTCTTAAAGATCCTTTGCAAGTTCCAGATGGGCCAATTACAAGATCGAGAGCCAAGAAGATCAAGGAAGCAATGCAAGGATTAGTACAAACCACTTGGGAAGAAACTAGCAAGAGCCCAACACTCAAGATGGGCTTGAAAGAAGAAAAACCAGCTTTGATCCACTTGATCCAAGCTGTGGAAGACTTGACTTAGAAATATGGCCTTTAGATATTAAGGCTTTCAATTTGTTTAAAGGATTTTTATTATTAGTTTTGAATAAGTGGGCTAGAGGATGCTTAACCCACATATGTCTTACTTATTTGAACTAGGGTTTAGAAGTACTGTAGCATGAAACTGTTCACGCTACAGTACACGCGGCTACTGTTCACCAAAGGGCATTTTTGAGAGAAAGGGTCTCAAATTTTAGTCTAGGGTTTTATCATGTTTTGGGGAGGGTATTTAAAGGATGTAATCAGCCATTTCAAGGCAGACATTATTTTATTTCGAATTTTAATTGTGAGTGAGTTTTCTCCTCTTGTTCTTAATTGAACTCTTGAACTTATCAAAGGTAAATCACAACCTTTGTGGCGTTCCTCCTCGTAATTTGGGTTCTTGAGACGGGATTTCAACGGGTCTAGATTTTGATATAATCTAGGTTCTTGAAACGAGTTCTCAACGGGTCTAAATTCTCCATCCATAGACTTGAGTTTGGCGTTCTTGGGTTTGTTTTTCCAATATTGTTGTTGGGTCTCAAAGCGAGTCGATTGGGGTTCACATCATTTGGTAATCAGAGCAAGGTTTCCAATCAGGTCTGATTCTATCTTTATTTATTGTATCGTTAATTCTAGAGCTTTATTGTTCTAGGGTTGCACAAAAAAAAAAAAAAAAGTGCAGAAATTCGAATTTCCTAGGGCTGCCAAATTATTCTATCTTTTGGGTTTCATATTCATCATCATAGGGTGGCTAAATTCCTTGTTTGAGAGCTGTCAAAATTTGCATCATCTAGGATTTGAAATTTCTAGGGTTTCATTGATTCCCTTCTATTTCCTTGCCAATTTGTATGTGGTTGAATTCAATTGTTTGATTATCACAATTGAATATTTCTGTTTGTGGTTGAATTTTTGAGAAAAGGAAGGAAAAGAAAAGAAAGGAATAGAAAAGAAAAGAAAAGAAAGGAAAAGAAAGGAAAGGAAAAGAAAAGAAAAGAAAGGAAAAGAAAAAAAAAATTCGAAAAAAAAAAATTTTCAAAAAAAAAAGGGAGAGAGAAGGAAAGTAGAGGTAGCATATTCAGTGGTTGCTATATAGTTACAATAAAAGAGAAAGAAAGAAATTTGTTGATTGGGTCTTGTCCTTAAAGGGGCTGAATTACCTCTTGTTACCTCTTTCTAGTTGGTATCTTCTCTTATAGTTACCCTTCCATTCCAATAATTTCCTTGATTCCCTTGTCATTTTATTCATTCCGTGTTTCTTGTTCTTGTTTCTTGGATCTAATTATTAGTTGGGATAAAACAAGGTTGTATTGCCTTGATTTAGTTCAATTAGTTTTGAAAGAACTTGAGTGGGAAAACTCTTGAGGTAAAAGGCAAGAGAGTGTGAGATCATTATCGGGAAAAAGCCAATTAAGAGTGAAACACGAGTGGAGTGCCATTATTTGAGTGTAAACACGTGAGGGAGAGCGTGTGAGGTCTTTTTCCACTAACATTCTTTTTTGTGCAGCATATACAATGTCTCATTAAAGTGACTCATAACCAAAGGAGATGTCAGACAATTCATTCTTTTTGTTGCAGTCCATGCAACAAAAGTTTGAAAGGTTAAATTTGAAGTTGGGGGAAGTGATGGATAAGATGGAACAACAAGGTGCATTGATTAGAAATTTGCAAAGTGGGAGAGATAGGAGGAGATGTGAGCCTAGTATTGAGAATAGGTACAATAAGAATGAAGAGTATGGCGAGTCTCTAGTTAGGCGTGCTCCCAATACAGAATTTAAGATGGATGGTATAGAGCAGCAAAGAGAGAACATTTTTCGTACTAGATGCCACATCAACAATAAGGTATGTAGTATGATTATTGATGGAGGGAGTTGTACTAATGTTGCCAGCACTACTTTAGTTGAGAAATTGAATCTACCTACTTTGAAACACCCTAGACCATACAAGTTGCAGTGGTTGAATGATTGTGGGGAGGTTAGGATAAATAAGCAAGTGCTAGTTTCTTTTTCAATTGGGAGGTACAAGGATGATGTACTTTGTGATGTTGTGCCTATGCATGCTGGCCATATTTTGTTGGGGAGGCCGTGGCAGTGTGATAGGAGAGTGATCTATGATGGGTTTAGAAACATGTACAGTTTTGAAAATGATGGAAAAAGAATCAAACTTGCTCCTTTAACTCCAACACAGGTCCTTGAGGACCAACTGAAGTTGAAAAGTGAGGTTGATCAAAAAAGAAATAGTGAGGCCAAAACCTCAAGAGAAGGAGAGAGTGAAAAGAACAAAGAGAGTGAAGAAAAAATAGAGAGTGAAAAGAATAAAGAGACTGAAGCAAAGAGAGAGAGTGAAAAGAAAAAAGAGAGTGAAAAGGAAAAAGAGAGTGAAAGAAAAAAAGAGAGTGAAAAGAAAAATGAGAGTGAAAAGAAAAGCTGGAGTGAAGAAAGTGAGAGAAAAACAAAGAGAGAAGTGAGTTTTTATGCTAAGGCGAATTTTACTACTAACGGATTTAATGAATCTTTGCCTAGTATTGTTATCTCTTTGTTGCAGGGATATAAGGTCGTAATTCCTAGCGGAGTGTTTAGTGAATTGTCATCTATTAGAGAGATAGAGCATTACATTGATTTTATGCCAAGTGTGACAATCCCTACTCGACCTTTCTTTGAAGAACATGAGTCCTTGACACACTTGAAAGGACACTGTAAGTTGAATAGAATGCATGACAAGTGGGTGCAACTCATTAAGACATTTCCTTATGTAACTAAGTACACACAAGGTAAAGAAAATTTTGTGGTTGATGCTTATGCAAGAAGGTACGTCCTTGTCATCATTATAGATGCAAAGTTATTGAGACTTGAATATGATAAGAACTTGTTTGTTAATGATGATGGCATGGCTAGTGTGTATGGAGTACGTAAGAAAGCATCGTTTTCTCATTTATATAGACTAGATTGGTACTTGTTTAGAGAGAAAAGATTTTGTGTGCCTAGTAGTCTTATGCGTGAGTTGCTTGTGCATGGATGTGGTCTGTTGGAAAATTTTGATATAAAGAGGATTTTAGACATGTTGGATGACCATTGGTGGGAGTATTACTTACCATTCATTGAATTTGCATATAATTGGAATGGTCATTTTGGTACAAAGAAAACCTTAGATGTGTTTCATGAACGTTTGTGGGAGTATCATTTGCCATTCATTAAATTGTTGGATGAACATTTCTTTTAGCCTAAGATGAAAAGAGACGTCAATTGCATTTGTGGCAGGTGCATTACATGTAGGAAGGCCAAATCTAAAGTGTTGCCACATGGGTTGTATACACCCTTACCCGTTCCTAGTGAACCATGGGTCGACATATCTATGGACTTTGTTTTGGGGCTACCTAGGACCAAAAGGGGTAGAGATTCTATTTTTGTGGTTGTGGATAGATTTAGTAAAATGGCACATTTCATTCCATGCCATAAAACAGATGATGCCACAAACATAGCTGACTTGTTTTTCAGGGAGATAGTGCGACTCCATGGTGTTCCCAGGAGTATTGTTTCTGATAGGGATGTTAAATTCCTTAGCTACTTTTGGAAGGTGTTGTGGGGGAAATTGGGTACCAAGCTCTTATTTTCCACTACTTGTCATCCGCAGACTGATGGTCAAACTGAAGTAGTTAATAGGACCTTAACTCAGCTTTTACGCACTGTTGTTCATAAGAATTTAAAAACTTGGGAGGATTGTTTGCCATTCATAGAGTTTGCATATAATAGGACCATGCATACTACTACTTCATATTCTCCTTTTGCAATTGTTTATGGATTCAATCCGCTTACCCCTTTAGATTTGATGCCTTTACCGGTTGATGGCAGGAGTAGCTTGGATGGACAAAAGAAGGCGGAGTTGGTGAAGTCACTCCATGAGAGGGTGCGGCTTCAAATTGCGCAAAAGAATGAAAGAGTTGCTTCCCAAGCCAATAAAGGGCGAAGGCGTGTCATCTTTGAACCTGGAGATTGGGTTTGGGTTCACATGCGCAAAGAAAGATTCCCAGCTCATCGGAGGACTAAGTTGCATCCTCGAGGAGATGGACTTTCCAAATCCTTGAGAAAATTAATGACAATGCCTATAAAGTGGATCTCCCAGGTGAGTATAATGTGTCTGCTACTTTCAATGTTTCTGATCTTTCTCCTTTTGACGTAGGTGAAGATTCGAGGTCGAATCCTTTTGAGGAGAGGGGGAATGATGGGAACCAAGGCAGGCCTACTCTTAAAGATCCTTTGCAAGTTCCAGATGGGCCAATTACAAGATCGAGAGCCAAGAAGATCAAGGAAGCAATGCAAGGATTAGTACAAACCACTTGGGAAGAAGCTAGCAAGAGCCCAACACTCAAGATGGGCTTGAAAGAAGAAAAACCAGCTTTGATCCACTTGATCCAAGCTGTGGAAGACTTGACTTAGAAATATGGCCTTTAGATATTAAGGCTTTCAATTTGTTTAAAGGATTTTTATTATTAGTTTTGAATAAGTGGGCTAGAGGATGCTTAACCCACATATGTCTTACTTATTTGAACTAGGGTTTAGAAGTACTGTAGCATGAAACTGTTCACGCTACAGTACACGCGGCTACTGTTCACCAAAGGGCATTTTTGAGAGAAAGGGTCTCAAATTTTAGTCTAGGGTTTTATCATGTTTTGGGGAGGGTATTTAAAGGATGTAATCAGCCATTTCAAGGCAGACATTATTTTATTTCGAATTTTAATTGTGAGTGAGTTTTCTCCTCTTGTTCTTAATTGAACTCTTGAACTTATCAAAGGTAAATCACAACCTTTGTGGCGTTCCTCCTCGTAATTTGGGTTCTTGAGACGGGATTTCAACGGGTCTAGATTTTGATATAATCTAGGTTCTTGAAACGAGTTCTCAACGGGTCTAAATTCTCCATCCATAGACTTGAGTTTGGCGTTCTTGGGTTTGTTTTTCCAATATTGTTGTTGGGTCTCAAAGCGAGTCGATTGGGGTTCACATCATATTGTGTATCTTTTATGGTGGTTGAGTTAAAAGCCACATCCCAAGGAATGCGATAAATTGGAGTGCTTTTGCTTCCACTGCCTTGATTTTAGTTTAAAATAAATATAAAAACATGCTTGCATGTAGAGATCATATTTGTACTTAATTGATGATGTTTTGTTTCATTTCGCATGCTTTTGTTTCTTCTAATTGATGATAGGCAAAGGGGAAGATGGAAGGCCACCCATGCCTTCGATATCGATTTCGCCGAATTAAATACACATTGTTACTTTGAAAATGTTATTAATGTTTTATATTGCAACATTAAGTTAATGCATTTTTTATACTTTGTTATAGAAACGAATGATGGCTTTGTGTCCATCATGAATGTGGATGATGAGTACAGAGTTAGGAATGCATTCTAGGCTAACGCATGTATCCCCAAGTGATGACCATGCGACTGCATTCTTGCACCATTTGGAGGACTTTGATGTCTTTGTTTTAATTTTTCAATTTTGCATATCTCCAAGAAATGTCGTGCGTGCCCCATGGGACCTAGTGCAAGTTAATGGTCGTGTTTGTGCAACAATTGGTTTAGATGAATTAGTGTAACAAATGGGTAAATGTGTATTTGTAAATAGTTGAATGGGATATGAAATTTATTTTTGTTGCGACTTACTAGAAGCCCAGAGGGGGTATGGAAACCATGCTAAAATGGTTGAATGGGGTATGGAAATTGTTTTTGTTGTGACTTACTAGAGCTGGAATGATTGTAAATTTTGCACACAATCGGTATGGAAATGATTGTAAATATGGTTTAATTGATCATTTATGCAAGTTAATCGATCTGACAAGTTATGGTTATGAAGGAGCCCTGAAGGGTGTTAATTTTTTTTCTAAGATTGTGGTTGTGGTTGTAGTTAATGCTTTTTTTTGGTTGAGAAATTTATGCTTTTAGTTGAGGAATTCGTTTTCCACTAAGATTATAGGCTATGAATTTTTATTTTTTATTTTTGTTGAGGAATTTATGTTTTTCATATATAGAAGCTCTGCAACTTAATGGATGTTGCTGAGGTTCAATTTAATTGGAATGGTTCAATTCAACTAGAAATTGAAATGAAGACTAAATTTCAAGATTGCATTGAACAGCTTAAAGAAAATGATATATTCTACAATTTGGGACATGGAAACTCTGATTGAGGATCTAAAATCCAAGGTTGCAAAAGCCAAAAATAAGACCGAGATTGCAGAAGAGCAATGCATTTTGCTATTTGAAACTAACGTAGATATTCATAATGAAATGTCCTTTGAAATATCCATAAGCACATTAGCTTTATGACATTCCTGCACTTTAGGCCATTTTCAATTAAAAGTTATTGGCAAACACAGCTAAAAGACTTCGTACATGCAAACCTTGGCATGCTCATGTGTGCAAGAGTATATACAACTTAGAAGAAACTAGATTACATTACAATGTTTCATGCCCATCTAAAAAACGAGAGCTACTTATTCAAAATAGATTAGATTACATTTGAAACCATCCCCATTCATTCTATAGCATGATCCAACCAAAAACTATTACAAGAAAAGCGCCAGTGCTTTGTGGAAACGCTTTTGTCCTATGCATATCATCCCCTTGAAACAACAAATGTGAACAACTACGAGCTTTTGTCCTATGCATATCATCCCCCTGAAACAACAACAAATGTGAGGAACTACCAACAAACTATCTTACCATGAATCTGAAATTAGAAGAAAATTTTGATTTTCCGTCTTTGAATGTGAAAACAAAAACCTTGTTATTAAATTGCAGATAATACTAGGCAACTAAACCGTGAAGCTAAAATTATACATGACAACATGTCAAATGAAACAAAAAGAGTTCATTGATAGGTACCCATGACAAAAGTGAAAAGTCTCATATAAGCAACAGATGAATGCAAGAAGCAATAAAATAAAATAAAAAAACCATAATAACATTAGAGGAAAAGGCCCCTTAGGTGATCAACTTCAAAGCTATCGTCCTCCAAAACGGACATGCCATTCTCATAGCATTTTGCCAACAAACAGAGTAGAAGAAACTCTGGATTCAAAGTAGTCAAATGTTGTCCATATTGCGGAAACCATATGAAAAAATACATTACAGTTTAATATGTAGTGGGATATAAGTAATTTTTCTGAGTTTTATAAGTAGGGTATGAATAATTGCTTATATACCGATTGTTATATGTTAAGAAAAAGTTGATTCTATTTATTCACAAAACCAGCCATAAAGAGACAAAGAGATGGACCTCAAAAAGTTTAATAGTCAATCAAAAGAACTCCTATAAAAATTTCTTTATGGTCTCATAAATAAAGAAAAAAAATAAAAAAAGATGAGTGTCCTTTACATCAAAATAAATAAATCAATCAATTTCTGGTCAAAAGCACTTCTCTTTTATGATTAGGCAGGTTTATTGCTCTTGAAAAGAACTTATCTTTTAGGATTAGGGATGTTCAATGCATTCTTTCATCTTGAAAGCATAGCAACCAAAACTAGTCCCAGCGCAGCTCCATCACAGAGCACAAATGAAAGTGGTCCTAGCTTAGACTCACGCTAGAGTCCTCAGCATCTCCACATCTCCACTCACAAGATTTCTCTAGAATATATGTGTAATTCTATTGTGAAAATATTCTTTGTATTAAGGATTTGTAATTCGGTTGTAACGGCCTCACAGCTAGGCTAAAGTATCAGTGCATATCATCTGCTCGACACAATGTCTAAGGACAATAGGGTATTGATTTCCTATAAATAGCACATTGTATATCCAACTTTGACATGAATGAAATATAGAATTCATCATTCCTTCACATCTTCTGTGTATGAAGTTCAAATCGCTACTTTTCACTTTGTTATATGCTTCACTTCAATTCAGGGCAAGGTCTTTCAAGCCAGCTTATTCCCCCAAAGGCATGAGCTGATGAAATGGATGACTATTCTTCTTCAAATGCAAAGAGCTTTATTCTATTATAGGAAAATCCCAAAGATATCAAATACACAAAGACAAAGAAATATTTGCAAACAACCCAATTATTCTTCAAACTTCAAAGATCTTTTAGCTCTACTTAAAGGCCAACATCACAAGCGTAGATGATAATGCAACAAAAACGTAAAGATAAAAAAAAAATTGTAGGAAGCAGTTAAAATAGATTTATCACCTTGACAGGACTACTGGGGCTTGGTCTAAAACTTGTAACTCAAATGAAATGGTGAAATGGGTGTGGCTTGGTGAGTATTAGCTTGAACGAAAGAAGGGTTTTTGAGGGTTCGAGGCACAAATTGGGACTCAAGGGCTTGGGAGAGTGACGGTGAGAAAGATTGGAACTAAGGGGGGTGAGGGAGATGGGGTCTTCGTTGAGGATGAAAAATAGCTTTTCTAGGGTCTCAAGGGTGAAGGGCCTCGGGGTGATGGGTGAGGGAAGAGTACGATAGGGGGTTGAGGGAGAAGAAATGGGCGCTGGCATCGAAGAAGAGACGGGTTAAGGGAGAAGACTTTGATACTGGGGGTTCGGGACTGAAGGGGGTTTTGGCGTCTGGGTGGGAAAGAAGTTGAGATGGGCATCGGGGTGAGAAAGAAGCTTCGAGTGAGAGGGAGGATGAGTTGAAATAATGAGAGATATGGGGAAGAAGAATGAGAATGAAGGTACCCAGTCTAGAGGTCTTCGTCGAGTGAGGTCGAGAGGTCTTCGAGTGAGACTGAAGAGGGAGACTGAAGCGGGAAAATAAAGCTCGAGTTTCAATTTCTCAATTTCAATAAGCCATGACGTGTGCTCCGAACCGATTGGCCACTAGTGTGAAGTGCGGAAAAGAAAACTGGAAGCTGGGTAGACTTTTTTTAATGAGTTATATATAATTATTAGTTATGTAAAAGTCGTACACTTATTTAAAAAAATAGTAAAATTTATTATTAAAATATTAAATTTTTTATATACATTTTACATTTATTTATTTTTTAAATAATTTATTTTATTTATGCACCTTACAATTATAAATATATTTTATCAGAAAGAAATAAGGGACTCTGCTTGCGCACTTTTTTCCATATACGTCTTTTATTTCTTACTTTCTGTTTGGCCCATGGACACGCCTTAATCCATAGAAGAGCCCATGGGCTGGGGGACTCAAGTCATTCGGTTCAAATGTAAAGAAGCCAGCAAACACAGTAATGAGCTGCGTATCACCCACTTCACTTTGACAACTATTTTTTTTTTTTTTATAATCAGCATTAAAGATAATTTTTTCTTTCGATAATATTGGAAAAAAATATCAATAAAAATCATTTTCATTTAAAGAGTATATAAAAATTAACGAAAATCACTTTTATTTATAATGATTGTCAAATGATAAATATTCATGTTAATCACGGAGGATGCGCTTAGCCAACATCTACCATTTTAACTTCGCTCATAGGTCAAGAGTTGCAAAACAAATAACGTACGCCATCAAAAAAGGAAATTGATATAGCCATTGAGGAATTATACCGATTATTTGTATCGAAATGTATTCTTTTAAAGATTTATGTTTGTTTATTTTTTATATTTTTTTTTATTAAAAAAAATACACAAAAATAGTTTTAAAAAAATATTTAACACTTATCGGTGTATTTTCATTCCATCAAAAATACGTTACATTTTTTTAAAAACTTTGAATTATTAAGGTCACATCAATCAATATATTATATTTGAAATATAACTATTATATTTTCATTTAAATGAATTTTATTTATTATTTCTACACACCATATATTATATATTTTTATTTTTTTTTATTTTTGTTATAATAAATATGTAGTTTATAGATGATAAATAAAATAACTTAATTAATTTAATAATAATAAAAATAAAAATAATATTAAAATATATGATACGGCATGTTAAGTATCCTCGTCTCGATATTCTGTTTTATCTTTCTTTATGGTTGTTTCCTTTGTGGTATGGTGTGAGAAGCTGCATGCAACATGGATCACATGGCCATTCGAATCCTCCTAAAATCTGGAAAATAATATAGAAAATGACGTATCTTCATTATTTAATACTTGATTAGGATGACGTTGGGCGTTGGGAGATCAGGATCCATCCACTTCTCAATCTCCTTGCACATGCGCTCCTATTCTAACTTCTTTCTTTTAGAAAGGGACACCGTGTCGGCCGTCTTGTAAAGGAATACCCACCACCGACACGAGCTAACTGGCCGCTCTACCATGACCGCTACAATTGTACCGATCAACATATTAATATTAGAGAAATGATATTTACAGTTGTGGTTATGCAAGCGGCATGCAGTCGTTTTGAAAAAAATAAATTAATATATGACCCACATGAAAAAAAAATTAATTTTTTAATCGTGGACCTCACTCTTTTTCAAAGCGATTGCGCGGCATTTGCAATTTTACGACTGTATGTAACATTGCTCTTAATATTATTAACTTCGTATTCAAAATTTAAACTGACATAATTTTTATTAAAATATAACTTTTTGACCAATCACATTGTATTGGTAATAGTATTTTGAATACCGTACCGGATACTATACCGGTCAAGGTATTAGAATAAAATATTTTGATACCGATACCGTTTCGAAATAATTAATATATGAATAAATTATATATATAAATTATATTCTAAAATAATAATCTACATATGAATAAATTATACATAAATACATATATATAAATTATAAATAATTTAGTCTGAATTGAGAGTAAAAAATGAGGTTGTAATTTGAAAAGATGAAAAAAAAAAAGCCGAAATACCGACTGGTACGACCGGTATTTGGACCGATACTAAACAGGTAAAATATCTATACTAGACTAGTGGCTGGTACGATATTCATAACAATAATTAATATGCATATTGATGTACAGAACCATTTATAACCAGATCTACTATTATTAGTCTATTTTCAAATCATAAATTATAGGTTCCGGTGGGATCAGCCTGTGTAAATGCAAAAGGGATATTTTAACTTAATTAATTAATGATATTTACAATTCTAGAGAATGCGCAGACTTGCATACTCTAAATGGTTAAGAGGGTTCATGTTGAAATTAAAATGATAGAAAGTTTTAAGACTGAGAAATTAGAATAGTTAAGAGTTGCCATTGATTTATTTTTCTATTAAATATTTATAGCAAGTATGGCAGGAAATTTTGTGACTCTCCTAAAAATGTTCTTCCAATTTGTTGGGTCGATTGTTGCATTGTTTGTTTTAAATAATAAATTAAGGAAATTGCCTTAATGGTTCATGGGATTTGATAATTTTCCAAATTGGTCCTCGGAGTAAAAAGGATGTTTCAAAACCATCCATGAGTGGGGATACCTATATATATATTATCAAAATGGTCCATCCGTCCAAATTCACATAATTCAACCCTTTTTTTTTTTTTTTTATCTCTGGTCATGTAATTTCGTAATGATTGTGAAAATAATTGCATATCATTCCTCTACCCTATTCCCTTTTCTCATTACTTATTTTTTTAACTGTTTTCCAATAAGAAAATTTTACGAGAAGAAAAAATCTAGTTATAAGTATAATTATGTATTAATATGTGTATCAATCTAATGTGATTAATCAAAAAATAAATTTTATTAAAAATAATGCTAATTTAAATTTTAAGTATAAATAAATTAGAATTAGTACGTAAATTAGTACTCGATTTTATTTGTACATAGTAAAATTCTTATGAGAAATACTTTGTCCCGAATTCGAGTCTCAAAAAGTGTTCCAATTTATTTTTTATATTTTTATTTAATAATTAAGAAAATATTTTTTAATAATATTATGAATTTTTAAAAAATATATATTTTAAAAAAATAATTTACAATTCGGGCTACATGCCTCGGATGCAGCAGGACTCAAACTTTATTCTTGTACATGTTAGTGGAACTAGGCTAAAAGATAGACTACACTGTAGCAAACGAATTGGGGGCGTGTGGGTGTACGGATGTGCTGAAGAAGTAATCGGTGCGTGGCCAGACGCTCCACGGACTTGGGAAGATCACCCACAACTCTTAGCAGTCGTACAGTGACCTAATTTTGTCAAAAAGATGTGACACGGACAATAAACCATGTAGACAATTATAGGTGGAAAATCTCCAAAATTTGATGTGTATTGACAATAAACATGATTGACCTAAAATATTATCATAATACTTTAAACATCGTAGACAAGATATTAAAGTAGGTAAATATATCTTAGAGAAATGATATTTACAGTCGTAGTTGTGCAAACGACGTGCAGTCATTTTGAAAAAAATGAATTAATATGAGACTCACATGAAAAAAAATTAATTTTTTAATTGTGGACCTCACTCTTTTTCAAAATGATTACACAGCATTTACAATTCCACGACTGTATATAATATTGGTCTATATCCTAACACAACAACATAGTACATACACCCACTTCTGGTTCTATCTCTCGCTAGATCTCTTTCCTCCGCAGCTTTATGGTTCTCACATGTTAACTCAGATGTAAAAGCGAACCAACCCGTGACTCGTGAGTGACTGGCAACACATACCGCAATAAAAGAGGCCTATGCGCTCAAAATCCAGAAAACCACGCAAAGTTCCAGATAAAAGGTAACTATCCCATTTGGCTTTGCACCATTTAAAGAATCTTGGACCCTTTTCTGTTGGCTTGATCCACGGGATGTCAGCTTTAAGCTCCCCCCTCCCTCTCTCGCGTCTACATATTTAGAGAGAAAACAGGAGGACGAAGAAAAAACAACCACCACCAATCCATTATTATGCCTAAGATGCGTGGCTCTTTGTGCATAACAACACTTTTTTTACTATACTTTAAACTTGCTTTTTCAAGACTTGAACAAGTACCACCCCCACCACTGCCAATTCTTCCACTTCCATCATTTTCCCAGTTGAAATGGCAGCAAAGGGAGATCATAATGTTCCTGCACTTCGGAGTTAACACGTTCACAGACTCTGAATGGGGCACGGGGCACGAAAGCCCTGCTATTTTCAACCCTGTCGGACTCGACGCAAATCAATGGGTAAACACGGCCGTGGATGCAGGAATCTCTCTTGTAATCCTCACTGCAAAACACCATGACGGCTTTTGCCTTTGGCCTTCCAAGTACACTGATCATTCTGTCATCCGAAGTCCTTGGAAAAATGGGAATGGAGACGTCGTTCAGGAGCTTGTCGATGCGGCCAAAGCCCGTGGCATTGATGTGGGGCTCTACCTCTCGCCTTGGGATCGACATGATCCAAGATACGGGCATGATTTACCCTACAATGAATACTACTTGGCCCAACTCCAAGAGCTTCTCAAAAAGTAAAGTTTCTTAATTTTGTGCTAATCTTTGTTTGGATGAAATGAAAAACTAACAGAATTAGCAAGAACCTAGGTGCATTTGAATTCTATAATATATAAAGTCAATTTCCATTCAATGCATGCTAGGTATGGTAGTGTGAGAGAAATTTGGTTCGATGGAGCAAAGGGTGCTAACGCGACAAACATGACATATTACTTCTCGGATTGGTTCTCCATGGTTAAAGAGTTGCAGAGTTCCATTAACATATTCTCCGACGCCGGTCCGGACGTCAGGTGGGTCGGAGATGAGAAGGGGTCAGCCGGGAGTACGTGCTGGTCCACCGTTAATCGGACCTCGCTATCAATCGGGAATGCAAGCATTGTTGAGTAAGTGGCATTACCTAAGCAATCCGTGATCAATTTCTTTCCTTTCTTGTTTTGCACTCCATATTTGGCCGTAACGTGCACGTGAACTTGGCTTCGAACGACAAATCACCAGCAAATTTCTGAAAAAAGGGCATACAAATTCCATGAAAATTGTCCAATCTTGCCCACACCATTGGTTTAATAGAATTGTAGGTTCCACGTGACATGTTCTTATGTCTTTTGGACCACTATTCTTAAGTTTCAAGCTTGATTAGGCAATGAGAATGAGTGAATTCAACCCAACCAAGACAAAAGTTGTGCTTTTCAATCGTCTAAAGCACAGGAGGATATGCTGGCTATCGAATTCCCAATGAATCAATTGCTGTACCCCATTTTTTAGATTCATATGCGAAAAAGCAATTGTACTTTTTATGTTAATAATGATGCAAGGTCTCTGAGCAAATAGGCAATGAACTTTCCTTTTTAACAATATTGCAGCTATCTGAACACTGGTGATCCAAGAGGCACAGACTGGGTGCCACCGGAATGTGACGTTTCGATCCGCCCGGGATGGTTTTGGCACAAATCAGAATCACCAAAGAAGCTAAGCCAACTACTGAAGATTTACTACCACTCAGTGGGAAGAAACTGTCTTCTACTGCTAAACGTGCCTCCTAATTCAACTGGCCTTATATCCGAAAAGGATGTTCACAGATTAGGAGAATTTAGAAAAGCAATTGATATCATTTTTTCTACCAATTTGGCTGAGGATTGCCTGGTAAAAGCTAGTAGCCAAAGAGGTGGAAAAGAGGGAGGTTTTGGACCAGAAAATGTGCTGGATGATGACCATTTATGGACATATTGGGCACCTAGGGAGGATAATCATGGTGAAGGGGACCATTGGATTGAAGTTAGAGCAGGAGATAAAGGGCTGGTATTTAATGTGATCAGGATTCAAGAAGCAATAGGGCTTGGCCAGAGAATCAAAAAGCATGAAATTTATTTGGATGGCAAGATAGTGGCCAGAGGGACCACAGTAGGGTACAAGAGGCTTCACAGGCTTGAAGGGGGAGTTGTTCATGGGAGGAATGTGAGGATAAGGATTAGGAAATCAAAGGGAGTGCCTTTGATCTCTTCTATAGGTCTGCATTTTGATCCCTTTTGGCACCCAAATATGCAGGGCCCTGAATGAAAAAGGTGTACATAAAAGCACCCCAAAAAAGAATAATAAGGTACCCCCAGCCCTACTTTCTTCAAGGGCATCTTCTTTTTGGTGCCCATGCCCTATTGTTTCAGCAGTATTGTCTTATGTTTAAAAGGTAGCATAAAAGTTCTGAAATTCCCATGGCCTGATACCAGGTCTTATGACTGCCATACTTTGTGCTTGGGGGTTGTTAACTTGTTACTATATTATATTGATGTTTCCAGTTTATTTAATATGCAGAAATGGTGGGAGTTGCAGACGATCTTGTCACATTCATTAATCAGAACTTGAATAATTTAGTAAAAATAACAAAAGAAAAATGGATCAACTTTGATTTAGGAATGAAAAGTGAGTTCAAGCACTTTGATGTGTGTTACATTAATAATTATGACCTTAGATCAATTTTAAAATAAAAATAATTTTACAATCTGACAAATCGTATTAAATAATATCGATTTATAAAATTATTTTTTATAATTTTTTTGTAATTATAATATTTCTCTTAATAATTTCGTCAATTTTTGGTGGGTATTAGAACCCATCTGTTTTGAAAGTTGTGCAATTACACGTACGTCTTCTCTCCTTCAAAGCAAATTCCAAAAGTGAGTCCAAGATCGATCACATGGGATGTTGTGCAGAAATTACAGATACCAAATCTTCAACGACCCCCGTGACTAATGAGGGATCAGCGTAAGACCCATCGTAACTAGTGAACTATTAACATATTCATCTAATCTTGAAAATTCTGCCACTTCTTTTGGAAAATTTCACCTGTTTTATATTATAAATCACCAAGCATTCCCGCTCTACTTTGGAATATGATCATCAAAATCATACTGCTTTACTATTTTTTTTTTTTTAAGTTGTTGTTGTTATCTTGACTTTACTTTGCTTTGGAATATGACGTCAAACCTGAATGATTGAAAATTTGTAAAGCTTTATTTTCCTTCACTAATTTCTCCTCTACTTTTCCTAAGGTTTCGTTTAGAAGTTTTTAAACTAATCAAAAGAAAAGAAATTAAAATGAATGAAATGGAATGAATATAATAAATACATAAAAAAAAAAAATGAATCTATATTTTATTTAGGCTTTTTTTATAATTTTAGCAGTATAATATGGATTATTTTATTTTTCTTTTTTAATGGGTTAAAAAAAAGTAACGCAACTAATCATATTAATAGAATATATAAAAAATATATAAAAATGATTGTATATAAAATTATATATATATATATATTCATTACTATTATGTTCGTCTGGCTTTGTCTAAATAAGACTATTATAAAAACTGCCTTAAAAAGTTTTATTTTCTTTTAGTTAAATATAGTTTTGGAGTTTATAATCTCCGCATATTCTATTTCAAAAAAATTAAATCCATGGTTATAAAATTTGATTTTTTTTTATATAAGTTATAAATTTATCCAATTTTTTTCAAACTAAGTAAGGGAGACTTGCATACCAAAAACTGCATATATTTTTTCTTTTTTTCTTTTTTCCCACCTCGCAGTATTTATTTATATTCATTCGGTAAAGTTGGTTTCCAATATTAATGAGGGTAATCAAAGGTATAAATGACCTATGGTGCTATTTTAATTCTCGCTAATATCCGAAAAGGATGCTCATTACTGCCTATAGCTGTACATTGTCTCGATAAATGCATTCTATTAACCATCACAGCATCTGATGCACCCCATTTTTTTTAGGCCTGAACAACAGCCCGCCCAGCACATATATTGACCCGACCTGTTGTGGCCCGCAACCCAGTGCCTGCCATAATGGTCCGACCCGAACCATTCGTTCGGGTCGGGTTGAATTCACTTTTTTTTTTTTTTTACTAAGTATTTTCAGTGTTTTTTTTTAAGAGCCTTTCTTAATAAATATTAGTCCATCCATCTACTACATTACATCCCATAAGCAATCTATAACATAAACAATAAACAATAAACATGAATATAATGTCCATATATATATTATGATCCATAGCAAATATTCCAGCCCTTTTAAACAAATTCATGAACTAGAAATAAACATGAATATAATGTCCAACCTTTCTCACAAATTCATTCATTCATCCACTACATTACATCCCATAGGCCATCCATAACATAAACAATAAACATGAATAGAACGTCCATATATATATTATCAATAGAAAATATTACAGCCTTTTTAAACAAATTCATGAACTATAAATAAACAGTCCTCGAACAAGAATCTTTAACAACAAATATAGAATAGACCATAAGTCTTGAGTCACTCATCATCAACATAAATAAAGTTTGATTGGGGATCAAATTCTGAAAAAAAAAAAAAAAAAAAAAAAAAGAAACAAATATTATTAAATTATATATAAAAAAAACATTATGAAAACTTCAATAAATATGGAAGACCCACATTTCCTTCTTACATAAAACCAACAAAACAATACCCTTTTCATCTCTTAGAATTGCCCCAACACCAACAGAGTCAAGCTCCCGAAATAAGGACCACCGACTAAGCAAATAGGCTGAAAATCCTTAACATGAAAGGTCCTGGACTTCTTTGAAATAAGACAATGAATGTGAAATAAGAATCATCACAATGTTGCTTTTTACCTTCATAATGTCTTCCTTCAAAAGATCCCAACAAATTTGGGAAAAATCCATGAATACCCCTCTGTGCTTGGTGCCGTAATTCTATTTTGGGATTCACTACCACCCAGACATCACTCTTTTCAAAGGATCTTTCCACCCATTCATTCTCAGCCTCCTCAAGGGATGCAAAAGAATCATAGGGTTGCTGGCCACCCGGACAAACCCAAAGAGTGATCAGACCATCCCTAGCATGGGTTTTCAAGGGTGCTCCAGCCATCCCCAAAACTTTGTGCAGGTGGCAGCCAGCCCACGGGAGTTTTTCTTTTACTTTTGCAGGTTTAAAAAAGTACAATAGATAGTTTTTTTATAAAAAAAGGTTTGGTGCTTATTGGAGTTCCAATCAAGAAGACATCATGTATTGTCCCCAAATAAAAAGAATAGGAATGCCCATTCTTTGCACTAAACATTACCTGATTTTGCAATCCTCTGCTTTTCAATAATGATACATCATTACTCAAAAGTAGAGCACACAAGTAAATGATAATTTCTACACGGTAGTATTACATGAGAATACCAAAGAACAAAACCAAAACAAGCTCCAAAACACAGTCCCGATTCATAATAATCTACCAAAAATTCATAATCACAGACCCAAACAAAAACCAGCTCTAAATCACATCACCATTGGCTTCCAATACAAAACCAGAGCATCAAAACACCATGGACTTGGATTTTTTCACAAACAAGCTCCAAAACACAGCCCCAATTCATAATAATCTACCAAAAATTCATAATCACAGACCCAAACAAAAACCAACTCTAAATCACATCACCATTGGCTTCCAATACAAAACCAGAGCAGGACACCACCAAAATCACCCACAAAGTTCCTAGCAAACCACATCTTAAACCTAGAACTAGCAAAAAAACCAATTAGCCAAACTCGAAAATCAGTAAAAACCAGAATCATCATCTCAGCAAAATATCATCAGCAAAAATCCATAAGCAAAATAATATTGCAGACTTGTAGTCAATCGATCTATTAACAATTCTTGGAGACCCACGCCGTAAGCAAAATCCAAACACATCTATCATCAGGAACATACCTCTTTGGAGACCCACGCCGAAGCTGATCTTGGAGCTGCGGTCGAAGAGAGAGAGAGAGACCCACGCAAGCGTCTGTGAGAGAGAGAGAGAGAGAGAGAGAGAGAGAGAGAGAGAGAGAGAGAGAGAGAGAGAGAGAGAGCGAGAGAAAGAGAGATCACGTTGGTGAGAGAGAAGTCGAGAGAGAGAGAGGGAGGGGACTAAGGTTGAAGACGAAGGAGATGGAGTCAGGACTGAGGTGTGTGAGAGAGCACGGGTTGTTCTTCAGCTGCGGTTTCACCCGCATAACATTTCAAATGACCCGCTTCAATTATAACCCGACTTTTATCGGGTGGATTTGATCAGGTTAAGCGGATTATAAAAATATATGCACACCCCTAATTTTTTTAATTTGGAAAGATGAGTAGAGTAATTACTCCGACATCACAACGGTATGAAGCACGCACACGATACAGCATTCATAAATGTCAATGAATCCAGAACCATATATGGGCTTCTGCATACTTCTACAATTAACTTTTGACACCACCACCTAACTGCAAGGAACAGATCAAATCATCTCACTGGTTGTACATAATGTTCCATCTTCTCACAGAATTAATAATAATATCAAATCATGATCAAAACATATATCTTCGTATCTTTATCACGTTACCATATCTCGTAACCCAAACACCTTATGATTTATTTATTTATTTATCATTATCATTATTTTGTTTACCGCTTGCAACATCCTCTCTTGTTGAAATACATGAAGTATAAACTTAATGAGTGAGGACCTTTGTTTATTTTCTCGTGGGTCATTCAATAATAATAGGGATTCGAACAATATCTTACATTTGCCGAAAAAATGATAAGCCAATGGGGAGAGACGGAAAAAGCCCCAAAACCCCTGAAAAAAAAAAAGAAAAAATTCTATACTGAGCCAGTTTACACTAAACTCCCTGTACCGAATATTTTCTTTCGTTATCACACAACTCTGCCTCAACCAATGCTCACCGATGGCTACTTGATACTAACAGCTTAGACTTCACCATTTTTTGTTGTTGCTGCCATAACCCCTCCCACCAGAGCCATTGTTAAACCTATTATTTCCTCGGCCGGAAAAACCACCACCACCACCACCCCTGCCACCTCTTCCACCAGAAAACCTGCCCCCACTTCTATCACCAAAACCACCCCGACCACCACTACCAAATCTTCCCCCTCTTGACTGTTCTCTTTCTTGCAAGCTTGGCAATGCTTTCAACACTTCTAAGCTCACATTAGCTGCATTCTCCTGACCTGCAATCCAAAAATATATATATATATAAATAAATATGAGGTTGAACAAATGATCAATGAACTTAGATTCAAAAGTTTGGAAATATCCAGTATATGCAATCATCCAAGAAGCAATCCTTAAATCGATAATGATGTTGTACCAAATTTTCTTTACAAGTAAAAGAGTGTTAACGAAATTCAGGATGCAATTGAAATTAACCTATAGTACAGACAACGCCTGTTGATTACAAACTAATGACTATGAAGTTGAAAATACCAGCAAGAAACGTATCCAAGTCTTCAGCAGGAACATCAAACACTGCACCCTTTCCATCGGCTGTGAGAGCAAGACCCTTCACCGCCTCAACCTTCTCCTCAGGCAAGAATCTCCTCAGGACTCTATAAGCAAATCTGAGAGACAGTCATAGAAACTTGAATTCAGGCAGAAGTTAACCTATAACAGGGATATAAGACACCTAAAAATTAATTCTGGTGAAACCTTAATCAGTTTTTTGATAGGCACTACTCCAGTGGAACCAAATACTACAATCCGAAATTCCAGAGAAAATGTAAGCTTGTCCAAAACTATTCCAGACACCAAATCCATAGTTCATTTTGCTTTAGCACAATTTAGCCACTGACATACAATGTTGATGTCCATCACATTTACTCATTCTACTTGTGACACAAAGGATTATCATCATTATGAGTAGATTCCAATGTCTAACTTGTGCCGGAGGAAACTATTGAAAAAGAAGAAGTGAGAGTTCAAGTGCTCACGTTGGTGTATAGATTGGACTTCCAGCCTCAACAAGTACTGTGACGTAATTCTCCATTGAAGTGAGAAGTGATCTTTTCTTTATCTCTGTATAACCCTGCAAAAGCAGGTAAACAAATTTGCAAGAAGATGAACACAAAAACATATACATAAAAAATAGGAAATGAATAATTTGAGAGGGCAGAATGGGAGAAGAGACTCACAGCAGCCTTGGCAAGAGCTTTTGCAAGTAATTCAACAGCTGACAGACCAGAGGTGTTCAGCAACTCCTCAGCGGCAGATTTGAAAGAAGGAATTACACTGAAATTTCAAAGTATATTAACACCAATAGCAAACACTCAATAATTATCCACTAGATAATACCACAAAGGAGCAGGCATACTTGTCAGAGACTTGGGTTATCATCTCTGCAGCTTCTCCACCAGCAGCTTTGGCAATATCAGCTTGCTGAGGAGCAGATATGTGCTCAAACTTCACACCAGATTCTCTTTCTATCTTAGATATATTGGACTTTCTGGGATCATAGAGCATTACTGCAACTCCAGTATTACCTTAAAGGAAAATAAAAAATAAGACCTCTCAGTACAACATAACTCCAGGTGATTCAAAACAAAAGTTTCAAGGTCAACCATTACCAGCTCTTCCTGTGCGTCCAGATCGGTGGATATAGGCTTCAACATCACGAGGAGGTTCACACTGAAGCACAAGCACCAATTTCAGAATACCTAGATAATAAGCATTGTAGAGATTCTACATATACACCTATCTTGTACACATACACACACAAACCTGGATAATTAATTGCACATCATTGATGTCCAATCCCCGTGCCGCCACATTTGTGGCGACTAATGCCATGAACTTTCCAGACCTGAAGCCAGCAAGCGTGACCTGCGAATGCCAAACAGATCACATGTGAGATCTGAAAAAATGTCTCAAATAATATTAACAGTAAAAAAATCATTACACCCTTATTCCTACTTGGAATGATTTAGTGAAAATGATAATCCTCCTGCTTCCAAAGTTTTTTTGTTTTGATAGGTAAGAGAAAATATAGAAATCATTGGTCACCATGCTTCTTTTAATGCTAAATACCTGAAACATAGACGACTCTTAAGAGTTTTCAACGAAAGAGTAGACATTATGTAATTTTAAAAAGGCTAGACCCCTTGAGAGCCCGGAAAACCCATTATCTATGGCAACCATTGGACAGTCAAACAGATGAATAGCAGTTGAGCAAGGCAAGAAGAACCTTCATTTTTCTATAAAAACGAATAATAAGATTATTTTTTGTTGAAGAAGAGAGGAGGAGGAGGAGGAGGGAGAGGGAGGGGGGGGGGGGGGCAAAAGGTAGAACAGCATAAGTTCGTCACCAACTAACCTCACGTTGAGCCTGCTGTATATCCCCATGCAAAGCTCGTGCCCCAGGCAACAACCCAGCAAGTGAAGAAGCAGAATCCTTTGTTTCAGTAAAAATAATAGTCCGGCCTCCACTAAATCAGACATGATCCCACCAGAAAAAAGAATAAGAAACACAATTCCACCAGTCAAAGACTTGAAAGCATCATCTATAAATTATAATTGGACAAGAGAAAAGATGAACCTGCTATAACAGCGAATAATGTCTGGAATAAGCTGGGATCTTGCAGAGCTAGAGCAGGGAAGGACAATATGCCTAACATTTGTACTAGCTTTCATTTTCTCGTTGCCAACAAGGTCAGCAGTTTTCTTGCTTGGATTAAGAAACCTAGAAGCGATCTAAAAATAGAAAACAGAACTTTGAGTGGGATTAGATTATAAAATGGATACAAAATCTATAATTTGAGTATTTGACAGAACATCTATATATCATAAAAGAGGTGACCTCACAGATCAGAAAGGGGAATTCAGAAAGAGATTATAATTGGAATTAGTAACACACTAACCTGCTTAACCCAGCCAGGCAGGGTGGCACTGAAGAGAAGCGTTTGAACTTTACTTGTATCTTCTACCTTTCCTGTAAAGTCCAAAGGACATTGTTAAATCCATGTAACCACAACTGAAAATAAACAGCAGCGGGCACATTCAAGTAGTAACACTTGGAATAATTTCAGTCTCAAAGGTAGTGTTTCATTTTGAAATATTACCAGGTTATATAGATTTCTAGTTCAGTTAGGAAAATATGACATAAATAGTTGTAAGTGTCTTTAAAATAGAATCCAGTCATAAATGAAAAGCCCCAAGCAATTTATGCAACCACATACCTAGAATTAGTTCAACATCTTCAACAAAACCCATCCTCAGCATTTCATCAGCCTCATCAAGGACCCGGAACTTCAAAGAGCTAAAGTCAATATTCCCCCTCTCTATGTGATCCTACAAATAAATTCGCAGGGATCTATTAGGAATGTAAATACATAAGTACAAATTTCTGCATTTCACATTCCATAGATAAACACTAAATGAAATGATCATAAAGGTTACCTTAACTCGACCAGGTGTTCCAATGACTATATCAACCCCTCTCTTGAGTTTAACCTCTTGACTTTGGTATGGAGCTCCGCCATATAGACAGCATGAAACCAACCCCAACGTTCCCCCATAAACTTCAAAGTCAGCATGCACCTGGAAGTAATTCAAATGAGAATTAGACAACCGAGAGGTTACTTTCAGAAGCATAAATTCCTTGAATGCCCCTCATATATTACCTGTTTGGCCAGTTCTCTAGTAGGTAACAGTACCAAAACACTTGGTGCCCTCCCATAACCAGTTTTTCGCAAAGCTTTAGCCGGCCCATTCGTGAGTGACTCCAATATGGGCAACACAAAGGCAAGCGTTTTACCCTACATCACAAACAAAGCCCAGCTCAATATGCAAACAAGAAAAGTTGTAGTACCAGCTAAACGACATTCTTTTTGTTCCATCTTGCTAGTTCACTGGCTATTAACAAGTTAAAAGGCATTGATAACAACCGAAAAACTCAGATTCATTACACTAAGTTAGCATTGTAACCACTGCGATCTTAAACAACCAATCGACTCAAAAGAATAACCAGAGTTTATGCAAACTCGCCAAGCATCACTGCTACGTTTCATCCAATTCAAACAAAGTGAGCGCGATCCAAAATGCTCTCCAAAAATACATGATTCTAAACCATATTCGTTATATAAATCATTCAATAATTTAGTAGAATTGTTAAAACTACCATAACTAAGTTCAAGATTTCACTAGGAACAGGTTAGATTAACTCATAGGTACCAACGAAAAATTGTAAACTTGAAGATGAATTATCAAGTTTCTTTGCAATTAAAAGTTAAAAATAAATTAAAATAATGCAACATGGAGTTCGATCTGAGCCAACATAACTGATGGGAATGCCAACGTACAAAGATAGATGCAAAAATTCAAACAATAATAAAACTTGCGAAGAAAATATACCTGACCCGTGCGCGCGCGACCGACCAAATCCGAACCGTCTAGAATGGTATCGAAGGTCATTGCCTGAATCGGAAACAATGACTCGACTCCCTTCTCCTTCAACTTGGCCTTCAACGGCTCCGAAATCCGAAACCTGGACACCGCATTTGGACCCTCCTCATCCTCCTCCTCAACCTTCCCCTTTTTCAGCTTCTTATTTTTTTTATTCTTCTCCGAATCCTCGGCCTTCCAGTTCACAGGATCAAATAGCTCCGAGCTCGTCTCGCTCCCCTCTTCCGCCTCCTCGATCTCCAGAGCCTTTCGCTTCTTCTTCGTCTTCTTATTGGTAATCGGAGAATCGGCTTCTAGAGTTGCGTTTACTGTTTCCATACTCTTCATCTTCTTGTTCTTCTTCTCCTTCTTGTACTTTGGGGTATCGGAGAGAAGAGGATCAGCTAAGGCTAGTGAAGGCATGGCTTTCTAGTTTCGTAAAATAAAAAAGGGTACGTGTGTGCAGAGAGAGAGAGAGAGAGAGATAGAGAGCGAGTGGAGGTTCTTGATCTTCTCCTGCTGCACAAGGAGTTGCATAAAGCGGGAGAGGAAGAAGGGCAGTTAGGGTTTATGGCGTTATGGACCTATGGTTTAGCGGTGGATTTATTTAGGAGCGTTGGATGGTGAAACCTTACGGAATCTGGATTCTGTACGTTGGATTATAATTTTGATTGGTATTTCCATCTTAAAGTTGAAGAGAGATGATAAGACAACGACTCCTTTACAGCTTTTTAGAATAAATAAATAAATAAAATAATATTTTTTTAAAATCCAAATACATATAACATAAATAGTAAATAAAAGGTAGTTGAATAATAGCCGTTTTCATATATGAAATGAGATAAAAATTAAAATATTATTAAAATATATATTTTTAATATTATTTTTATTTTAAAATTTAAAAATATAAATTTTTTATTTTATTTTATATAAAAATTTAAAAATTATAATGATAAAATAAATAATTACAAACATAAACGAGAGCAGTATACCAACCGTAGGATTGGGCACATGCTGACATGAGCACTGAGCTGCGGGCTGCCATGCAATTTGATTTTTCAATAAAAACTTTCCTAAATTATAATGTTAGTTATATTTAAATTCAATTAAGATTAAATTAAAAGAAAATAGACATTAAAATCTAACTTGTTAAAGGGGAAAGTATTTTTGTATATCATATATAGATATATATATTTTTTATTAAACTTAACTGCTATAGATATAAATGAATTATTAATAATTTATCCATCATAAAAGTAAGAAAAATGGCACTCCTTTTAGTTTTGCAAATTGGGAGATGCCTATCAACATTGCGGAACGTCATGTCATTTTTTTAAAAAGTTTTATTACATATAAATAAATAAAGTCACCTATTAACTACGTATCAATATTAATTTTTTCATATTTAAATTTTAAATTAATACTATTTTTAATAAAATTTATTTTTTATTTAATTATAATAAATTAGTGTACATATTAATACATAATTATACTTGTAATTAAATTTTTTCTTTTTCAAAACAATAGAGAAAGCTCTTGACATTTATGTCACTAATTTCAAAGGATAATCACATAAAAATGTAACCCAGGAAATGAAGATGTACCAGAGCATTTTCAAAACTACCATGCCCTTGGAAATTTGTCTTTTCTTAGAACAAAAAATCATGAGTTTTGCTACACAATCACGTATTTATATGTATATTAATATTGATTTATTCATATTTAAAATTTAAATTAACACTATTTTTAATAAAATTTATTTTTTAACTAATCACATTACATTAATGCATAGATTAATGCACAATTATACTTGCAATTATATTTTTCCAAAAATCATTACGTGTCTAGACAATCAGGAGACGTTAGAGAGCTCCATAACCACAACAAAATCCGCCACTTTTCTCTTCGCTCTTCCTTATTTTCGGATTAATACGGTAATACCCTGACCCTCCGCTCTCACCACCACCACCCCCCCAGACCTCGCGTCACCCACACTGTCGCAAGATAAAAGAGTCGAAGTAGGTTCCTGATGGTGGTTTCTCTCCTGCTTTGCCTGTGGCCCTCAATGGACAGTTTGCTGTAAGAGAACCCAACACCAACCGTGCTTATAATCGACGCCATTGAAATGGGTCCCCGAAACTTTCTTGATCTGAGTTGATGAATCGCTAACTTTATCCTTGTGAATACCGGTAGATATATGTTTGTGGGTGACATGCTTGTGGAGAGCACTCTTTTCCTGTGGGAACTGCAGCATTTTGCCCCTTTTTTTAAATTTAAAAAAAAAAAATACACGTTTGTTGCATCGGTCAGATGCATTGGATCGAGTGGCAACCTCCTTTTCTGTGTGGGGGTGGTTCTAATTCAGGTGAATTTTTATATATCATTTCAATTTTTTGCAGTTTCAATTTATTTATTTATTTTTTATAAATAATAAACTTTATTGATCGAATGCAACTAGACAAAGTTTATGTACACATAGGATATATGTGTACATAAAAGAGACACGTAATTACACTCTAGCAAACTGAAAGGAAATAAAAAACTCATGAACATCCTCCCTTTAGTACAACAGCCAAAAACCATTCAACCAAAGAATATACAAAAAAATTCTAAAGAATCATCCTCCAAAAAATTCTAGATTTTTTAGTACAACACAAAAGAATTATCCTCTACATCGCAGCCAGCTGTAAACTTTGATTGTGCCTCTTCCAACAAGTTAAGAGATCCACCACCTTTTTGTAGTTTCAATTTATTATATCGAATTGAGTTATAATATTCATTATTCGTCATTACGAATCAAGTTAATTTCATCTTATTATAATGAATTGAGTTATAACATACATTATAACAAATTAAGGGATGATATATTATAACGAATTTATAATAGAAGATAACATATAGTAAAATCTTAACATTACACAAATTAAAATTATGAGATCATCACATAGAATTTCTACTTAAAATTAAAAACGTAAAATATTTTCCATCATTGTGCGCAAGATCATTGCCTTCTTGGGCAAGCCCATGCAGTGGACTGAGATGGCAACCTCTCTCTCGAGGGCAAAACCTCTCTGGTTTACTCTACAACCGTTTACGTGGTAAGTAAGTACGAAGTGGTTTGTATATTGTACATCCCTCTTGCATGAGTTGCCTCCCTAGTCGAGTACTGGAATCTCTTCATTTCTTTCGATCGTTTGCATAACCCAATAACTCATTGATAATCAAACGAGGTCGATGGGAGGCTGAGCAGAGTGATGGGATCTGAGATGCAGGGAGAGAGGAGAGGGGTGAAGGATCTGATCGAATGATTTTCCTTCATGATTTTAGTATGTGCTGCAGCTCCATGGTTAACCACATGGGTGGGCTACATGGTAAAAAAGTATTTGACGGCTGTTTTCAGTCCTTTATAGCAATATTACGTATAATTTATATTTGGGCATTGAATTCGATTTTAAATAATTTTATTTTTAAATTTTTTTAAAATTACAAAAATATTATTTTTATTATTTAATAAAAGGTCTGCACATATAATTTTTAAGTAGAGACTACAAATAGAATTTTTCTATAACGAATTGAGTTATAATTACAATTTATTATCTAATTTTAAAATAAATAAAATAGTGTTGCTAGCAGTTATTTCTCAATAGCAATAGACAATATGATTATAATTAAACAATATTACTGGTCAAACTATTGGGAGTTAATTTAACGACAATTTTACTTTGATTCAATTAATTTATTAAATGAGTTGCTCGTAAATATAAAATTATAACAAACACACAAGATTACAAACAAGTAAACACTAAGCTTTAAATCAACTTGTTTGGCTTGACTCATTTAAATATGCATATTGGAGATATAGTTTTTATATCGATAAAAATACGTTGTATAAAATTAATATACTTATATTCATATGATATATTTCTTATGCTTCATGTTACTAATCACTAAAATACTCTTTTTTAAGGGAATATGTCACCATTCATTTATTAAAGAAATTTACATTCATAATCGGATACATTTTGAGATGTCCTTATATCAAACATAACATCATAAAGCAAAATAATGTATTTGGAACTTCACGAGTATGCTATTCCTTTTGTGACTGGTCTGGTATTTATTATTGTTGTTAATCTCTACAAAACAACGTCTAAGAAACAACAGTTTTGCCTAAATAGAGATTCAACCCCACATTTCATAAAAAGATATGACTCAATTTCTACAGATAAATATCTTAGAGACGAACTTTTTTTTTTTTTTTAAATTACTAAAATACGTTGGTATGCTACTTGGTTAACATGTTAAAAATAATATGGTATTAGTTAGTACTAATTATTGATGTTAATTAATATGAATGTTGTTGGTATATAACTGTCGTTGTATTGATAATTAATAACATGGAATACTTATTATTTTCTAGTAACATCATAAATCGAGCCGAGTGCCCGATTAAAAACTCGAGCAACAAATCGAGTTTGAATATCCACTATAGCCAATCGAGTCGATCATGAATAAATGTTAAAATCTTTGCTCCAATTCAATCAATCTATTGTTACACCAAGTTTGAACACTTTTAAATCCACACTTTACAGTTTGTCCCACTTTTGTAACTAGTATGTAAGTCAATGCAAATATTGAAGGTGTGAAATATGAGAAATGTTATTTGCAGTTTTAAAGTACGTGGGTCTAAGAGCATCCTCATTTAGTTCTTTAAAGCATTAGAATCTCCATAATTTGGAGTTTATTTTGGGGTTTTGATCAAAATAACCCCCACATCCGAATCCCTCTTTTAGGGAAAAAGTTTATGGAATAAACAGTAAGTTCCCATATTTGGAAACTCCACTAGCTAGTTAACTACCATTTATTTAGAAGCTCTCGCCTCTCTCTAGAAAGCAAGACAGAAATCCTCCACAGAGGGAGGTGGGGCTCCTCCCTCCCTCCCCTCTTCCTTTTTCATGTTCTTTTGATTTTGTTTGCCTGCTTTCCTAGTTTAGTCTGGTTGTGTTTTGTGTCGGCTCTTACATATAAGGGTGCCGGATGCTCGTCTAGGTCGTTTCTGCAGAACAAGGGGAGGAGGGGATGGTGGGAGAGAGGTGGTGTGGGACGGAGCTTGATGCTCTGTTTTGGTACGGGTGTTCATGGGTCGTTTGTGGTTGTCCTGCTCCGGGGATCATTCGGTGGTCCTTCGGCGTGGTTGGGTGGAGGGTAAACGGCGAGGAAGGAAGGCAAACGGTGAGGGAGCTGGAGAAGTAGTTCGAGGCGAGGCGGGGCTACTCTGGGTATGGTTCGAGTTGTGGGTTATGGGTCTGAGCTGGGGATGGTGGTCCTTGGCCGGGGCGAGACGGCGTCCATGGAAGAGGTTGATGGCGACGGAGCTTTGCTGCTCTGTTTTTGGCTTGTGGTTTTATGGGTTGCCTCATGTGTTTTACAATATACATCCCCATGGTTGCCGTGCGTTCACCTGGGTCAGTGACGCTTCCCTTGCATCGGGGTGGAGCGGCCGGCTCGTGTGCAGGATGGATTACAGGGATAGTGGGTGGCGGCGGGAGAATGAAACGATGCAACCCTAACGGGTTGGTTTGGGCTGGGCCCCCACGGGCACACACGCAAGATCTTGGCTTGGGCTGGGCCCCCATGGCACACAAGCCCTTTATCTGTTTTTTAAGTTTCTGATTTTTGTAATCTGTATTAGGTTTTATTATTAATAAATAGGCTGGAGTCCCACTTCTTTTTAGAGGAATGTGGGTATTTTGTCCTACTCCTCTTTTGGAGGAATGTAGGTGTTGGTACTCTTCCTCCTTGAGAGGATAGAGTGTGGTTGTACTCCTCCTCCTTGAGAGGATGAAGCGTGGATGTACCTTTCTTCTTTAGAGAAGAAAGGTGGTTTTAGCTTTGTTTTGACAAAGCGCTTTCTCTTTTGACTATTGTCAGGAGAGAAGGTGTAGAAGTTTAGACAATGTCCGTCACAAAGAAATTTGTTGACGGGGAAACTCCTGAGCAGTTGCGTTAGTTGACTTATAGTCTGGTTCTTCTGTATTGATAAGTCACAGTTGTAACTTCGTTATGAATGAATGCACTGAAGCATATTTCCATAAAAAAAAAAAAGTCCCCATATTTGGGGACTCACTATTCATTCCCTAAATCATTTTTATCAATATTTTATTCTAAGATTTAAAATAAATAATTTTTTAATCATCTATACTTTCTCTCCTACTCATATTTATTATAGTTTTTAATAATAATTTTAAAAATTATTTAATTAATTATGAAAATATAAAAAAATTAATTTTAAAAATATTATCATATTCTCAAAAAATAATTTAAATTTTTGTTTAAAATATTCACTAGAGTAATAGTTCAAAAAATAAGAAAAAATATTAAGTAGTTAAATTTGTAAATAGAAGTAAAAGAAAAAAGTAATAAAAAATAATAAAAAAATATTATTTAATAGAATAGAGATAGAGATGAGAAATGAGATGTAGGAAGTTTTTGAAAGATGAATAAAATTTAGGAAAAAATTTAAAGAAATGTGATTTTGAGTTAAATTTTAAAGATGGAGATGAGGATTGAGATGTGGATGCTCTAATGTATTCAATTTGAAAAAAGTGGATAAATCTTAAATTTATATAAAAAATATTTTTCTAATAATATGGGTCCGCTTCGATAGTTAGAATGTATTAGTATATCTAGGAATAACAGTTATATGGTTTGAGTTAAGATGTTTTATTAGATTTTAGAAAATAAGAGAGAAAAATCTGAATACAAATATTATAAAATTAAAAAATTGTTTGGATATAATTTTTTTTAAATTAAAAAATTAGTATTATTTTTTATATTTTGTTTTAAAGATTGAAAAATTTGTAATGATTAGATAAAAAAATTAAATATTTAAAATTAAAATTATTTTATATTTAAGTGATATTTGAGAAAGAAATATATAAAATTATTTAAAAATAATTTACAGCAATTGTGTTTTTAAACAGACACTATAAACCTCCTTTAAAAAAAAAAAGAAAAAAAGAAAAAAGAAACAGTACCAACTTGTGCATACTAAAATTGATACGTTACTCGCCAAATTATTGGCAAAAGGCGATGGCATGAGATCAATGTGAAATTTGAAGAAAAAACAAAAACTTTGGTCAACGTGCAACACAATTTATCGTGTTTGGTTGGCCTAGAGATAAAACGCGAATCGCAACTGTCGAACATCGTCTAATCCTTGACCGCAGGCGTGTAACGCAAGAGGTATCCCGGTCGTCCGTACGAGCACTTCCTTCACCACGAAACACAAACACCAGTCACAGAATATCATTCTTTCCCAAGCCAACGTAGTTTTCCTGACACGGGAGATCCGATCCCGACCCTTCATTGCAAACAAAACTGCAAAAAGGGCACAAACACTCTTTAATCTCCTCGACCAGCTTCATTGCCTTGCATAATTGCATTGATTTGCTTCCCGTTGATTGAATCTAAATCTTTACCGGAGCTCTCTTTGTTTCTTCCTCGTCAATTCAGTTGTTTTCAATCGACTGGTTATGGCGATTTTTCATGCAAAGAAGCAGGGGGCGCTAGGATTCTGCTGCTACCTCTTGGTGATCTTCATTTGCGTGAGGAATTGCGTTTCCACGAGATCTGACAAGGAAACGAGGGAGAGGTTTTACGGAAATTTGTTGAACTCGTCCGCTCCTGCTTCCAACGACGGCAGTATTGCTAAAATGTTCGATCGGGTCCTTGAGAAGGAGTTTTCCGAGAATGATCAGCCTGAAGGTTAGAGGCTTTTGAGCTCTCAAGTCTTGTTATCCATATTTTTTAGCTGCTCCGTTTTTGTATTCTGCTTGGTTGCCAAGAAAATCGAGGGTAAAATTGTTTGTATTTGGACTAATTTTTTAATTCAAGGGAAAGTCAAAGCGTTTGGTTGGGCGCAGTTTGAATAATTTGAGGCTGCTGTTTGACCGGGTGCGAAATAAAGCCATCCCCTTTAAAAAAATCTCGTTTCTATTTTTTAATTTTCCTCAGGAACCATACACGACATTGGCAACACAACGTTTTTAAAACGGTTTATTGTGGCCGCATTGGTTAGACAGATTGACACCGAAAAACCTCCGTCTATTCAAAAAAATCTAGCTCAATAGCTGTTATAACTTTTTACGAAGTGCCTTCAAAAGAGGCACTGAAATTTTTTTTTTTTTATAGATAAAAGAAATTTTATTGATCCACGTAAAATGGCAAAGTTCGAGTATACAGGAAGTATACAAGGAAAAGCCTAATTACAAACTACGTGTTACGTATGGTAGCATAAAAGTCATTAAAACTCATTCCATTTAATACAATAGAGGAGGCCCCAATAACAACGTATGAAAGAAAAAGTCCCTAAAACCAGCCGGGGAGCATTCCTTATCCTCAAAACAGCGGCCATTTCTTTCGTTCCAAGTGCACCACATTAGACATAATAGTACCATTTTCCAAACAACGGCAATTTGTCGATTGCCTCCAATCTTTTGCCAGCAGTACAATAAATCTATTACCCTCTTTGGCATAATCCATGCGATATCAAGTCTTGAGAGGATTTCATCCCATAGGGCCTTGACTACTTCACAGTGAAGGAGAAGATGATCCGCTAATTCACTGTCATGGTTACACAAAAAACACCAGTCCATTATGATTAGACCGCGCTTTCTTAGCTTGTCTATAGTCAGTATTTTGCCATGAGAAGCCAACCAACCAAAGAAAGCAACCTTGCGAGGGGCATTACTCCTCTAGATGCTCTTCCAAGGAAAGGTATTAGGGGAGTGAGTTGTCAAGGCCTTGTAGTATGAGCGAACTGAGAATTTCTTGTTCCCAGTGCGTGTCCATACTAACCTGTCCTCCCTTCTTGCCCTGTGTTTCAGAGCATATGGTACGCTATAGAAATCAGTGATGTCTCCCACCTCCCAATCCTAAGCAGCACGAGTAAATCTCACGGACCAATGAATAGACTCAGCAGTATTACTCATATTCTCAGCCACTAAGGAGTCCTGATCAAATGCAATCCTATAGAGAGAAGGGAAAGCGTTTTTCAAAGCAACATCCCCGCACCAAATGTCATGCCAAGATCTGATACGCGTGCCCCTTCCCATCTCATATTTGCAGTTGCCGAGAAGGTCATTCCAACCATTCCGAATAAATTTCCAAACTCCCACATCATAAGCACCTCTTACTTCCTTTGTGCACCAACCACCCCAGATGTTTCCATATTTGACATCCAAAATATTCCTCCAAAGAGCATTTTCCTCATGCATATAACGCCATAACCATTTCCCAAGAAGTGTCTTATTGAAGGTTCTTAGTTTTCTTAAGCCCAAACCGCCGCAAGCCAAAGGAGTATATACTTTATCCCATTCTACCAAGTGGAATTTATTTGTATCTTCTATGCCTCTCCAAAGAAAGTCGCGGAAGATCTTTTCCATTATGTTTGCCACCCCTGCTGGCAAAGGGAATAAAGAGAGAATATGTTGGGAGATTAGATAACGTACTCTTAATAAGAGTGATTTTCCCTCCCTTAGACAAGTAAATCCTCTTCCAACCCGCCAATTTGCCTTCAATTTTCTTGATGACCCCTTCCCACATTACCTTGGATTTATGAAGGGCCCCCAAGGGAAGTCCAAGGTACTGCAAAGGCAAGGATGAAATCTTACATTCCAAGATGACAACCACTTCATTTAAGTTATGGACCCTGCCAACCAGGACTACTTCCGTCTTTGCTAAATTCACTTTAAGGCCCGAGACAGCTTCAAAACCAAAGAGAAGTCCTCTTAAAGAGCGAATCTGATCCAAATCCGGGTCATAAAAGATCAAAGTGTCATTGGCGAAAAGGAGGTGGGAGATTGACATGCTTCCATGTGAGGAACCGCCTACTGAGAAACCCGAGATGAGTCCCCTATCCACCACCCTTTCCATCATTCTGCTCAGTACATCCATGACGAGAATAAATAGGAGCGGCGATAATTGATCCCCTTGTCTTAAACCCCAAGAGCTGTTGAAAAAGCCTTCAGGAGTGCCATTGATTAAGATAGAGAATCTAGCAGTTGTAATGCAATGTTTGATCCATTGGCATCATTTTTCCCCAAAGCCATACCTATCAAGGATATATAACAAGAAATCCTAGTTCACATGATCAAATGCCTTTTCCATATCCAATTTACACAAGATACCTGGGGTGCCGTCTCTGACTCTACTCTCCAGACATTCGTTGGCGATGAGGACCGAGTCTAGTATTTGTCTTCCTTTTACAAATGCATTTTGCGACTTTAAGATGAACTTCCCCATGACTTCACTTAGTCTCTTTGCTAGAACTTTAGAGATGATCTTGTAGGCCCCACTTATCGAACTTCTGGGCCGGAAATCATTCACTTCCACCGACCTCGCCTTCTTAGGGATGAGGGCGATAAAAGTGACATTAAGGCTCTTCTCGAATTTCATAAATGAGTGAAATTCCGAGAAGACCTTCATTAGATCCTCCTTAATGATACCCCAATAGGCTTGAAAATGCATATAGCAAGCAGGCTATATAGCTCAAGAGGCACTAAAAATGCAAGCAGTATAGCTCTAAAGAAATTAATAAGAGATGGATATAGCCAAATATTCATTAGTAATAGACGAAAATTTCAAAGTCATTCGCTTGCAGCATTACGAGGCTAGCAGTTGCGGAAGGCCATTCCCGTCAGAGATTATCTTTGAAGATGGTAACTGAGTACACCCTATGGAGTTTGGAGAGGGTCCTGGTGCCCTACTATGGTTAATTGTTCGTATGGAGTGGGCTAGTGCAAAGGAATTTGGCTAGATTGAGGGATTTTGCCAGGCATATCTTACTTGTACTGTGGCTAGGCGAATCATCCTTTTCTGATGTGTTGTTAGATATGGGGAGGTGAACCTATGACTTATTTTCCAAGTTACATAATACAACTAAAGATAGGAAACTGTAGTGGCGAATCATATAGTCCAGTCTGGACTATCATGGGATGGCACCTATAGTAGGATGAAGTTTAACGCATAGTCATATAGGGGGCACGGAGGGTGTGGTTTTCTTGGAAGTTGGAAGGAAATATTGTTATACTTCAGCTCTGGCCAGCTTGCGTCTTGTGTTTTGGAAGCACCACTTTAAAAATTTTGATGGGTAACAATTTGTCACGACATAAATTCATTCCCTAAATGTGCTGTATGAAAAGAGATGGGGAATCAGTGGACAACATTCTTCAACATTCTGGTAGCCAGGCAATTCATTTCTTATTTTTTAGTTCCTCGCTATTTGTTTGGATCTATTCGATCCTAGAGGAGCCAACATGGGAGTTGATCTGCTATGAAGGTTTTGGAATGTTGGAGAGGGGGCAGTTAGCAAAGAATGGCATGCTATCACTTTGAACTTTGGAAGGCAATGCCATTATGTGTGATTTGGTGTATCGATGGGAAGCTTTTGTGGGGGCACTGAGCTTTCTGTTCACAATCTTAATATTGAACGCAGCAGATCCTTCCATTTTTGTTTGTCGGTTCAACTGATTTTTTATTTTTCTTTGTCCTTTTTTTAATTTCCTTAATGTTCTTCATCCATATAATTGGCTTTTCTATGGTAAGGGTTTTGCATACACTCCTGTACAGGATCATTGCTTTTCCCTATTTCCAAGAGAGGGGGGCACCTGGTCTGGAAAACTTTGCCTTTTGTTTGATATGGATTTTTTTGGAAAATTGGTAGTTTTACTTTTCGGGGAGGTGCCTTGTTAGGTCAAATATGTGTTTTTTTGGTTGCTGTTTGCTTTGCCATAAGCACAAGTATGTATTTTCTTTCAACAATAAGATTCCATTACATCTTAATATTTCAGACTTCAGCGATTGAGATGATAGATCCAAAAGTAACAAGGTATTCACATATTGATAGTTAGCAAATAAAAGAGAAAAATGGTAAACAATTGTTTCAAAGTCATAAAAAGTTTTTATTGGGTGTGAGTTATTGGATTTTTATTTTTATTTTTCCAATTTATGTAAGTAGGAATTTGATTCGTTAAATGCTGTGTTGTTGATATCTCACTTAGCTTTCCACTTTTCTAGGATCTGACAGAAGCAGCTTCAACAGCAGTGTGGCTGATCGACAAGTAGGTTTGATTTTCTTTTTTGAATTTATGGGGATGCATTGTAATAATGGACATGATTGTCCACTAATGTAATAGGGTAGGGAAATCTTTTCTTTTTTATGCATGTGTGTGTGTGTGTGTGTGTGTGTGTGTGTGTGTGTGTGTGTGTATAAAACTCAAACTCTGACCTTTTTATGTTATGGGATTTTTTGTTTCTGATTAGTTTTGTTTTCAGCTGGCAAATAAAGGCTTCAGCTAGCAAATAAAGGCTGCAGCATATGTTCCCATATGATTCAGCATGCTACTAACTTAAATAAATCAATAAATGAACAAATAAACAAGCTCTGGCTTTTGACTGCATCTCAGGTTATGCTTCCCAAATAGCTTGTTTGCAATGTAGCTTATCATTGCTTTGTCTAACTCTAGTGAGACATTTGGGCTTCATCATATGCTATGTCAAGGTTGTTACATCATATATGATAGAGCAGAACTTGGGTGATATTTAATGCAAGCTTATCTCCCAGTTGCCACTGTTGGCTCACACTAAGTATATACATGCACGTTATTGGTGTTAAAAATGAGGTTTTTCAATTTTTCACAGGCTGAACTGGAGACTGTGGCTATACTCACTCATGAGAAGACCAAGAGAAATGATACACAAGAGGCAAAGTACGGGACTGTAAAAATATTTGTTGGGTTAATGTGATTGCATGGTGAAATTAGGTTAACTGTATATATATCTTTTTATCATCATCATCATCATATAATAATAATAATAATAATAGTACCAGGTATTTATTGTTGTTATGATTTTGTTACTACTGAAACAACATACTTTTTCACTTAAAAAACTCCTTCTTTTGGTCAGTGGGACAAGATCATTCCAGTTCCAAGATGTTTTTTCTAGGGAGAGTGAAGATTCTGATGACATGACAACCTTGATTGACAAAAAGGTAAGATGGAACTTTCGGAGTCAAAGTTATTCATGCTCTGGATTTCATCTGCACTAACTTGCTGCTCTTACTTGATGGTAGGACAATGTGTTTGTAATGTCAAACAAGAAATCCAAGTATCCAGTACTTCAAGTAGATTTGAGGTCAATATCTTTCGTATTTTTGTTGTGATTGTACTACATGATTAATTTTGGGTCTATCTGGTTTACAACTAATAATAAATGAATTTAAAGTTGGGCAAAAGTTTTCTGTTTTTAGGTTTGTTTGCTTGTCAATTGGCCGTGTTTAGAAACCATCCCCACTACACTCCTCTGCTTTCTGCATTTTAGGGACAGGAAAATGCCGTAAGTGCAGGAGTAGGTTGTTACAGATGGACCTTAGTGCTTTAATTTGTCCATGCTTGCTCAAATTTTGCACTCTAGATAATAGAAACTCTCCAACATGACTTTTCCCTAGCTGAACATAAATGTCAGAATGATAATCTGTTTATTGCCTTGGTGTCTATGTCCTGAAAACTGTGATTGAAGCTGTTTATTTTTAATGTTATATATTTCCTTGGATTATACCTTATTAGTGCTGTTTTAAATTCTGGCAGATTGATCTCAGACTTGGTGGTTGTCATAGTTTCTGCCGCTATTGGTGGAATTGTTTCTTCCTGTTTGGGTCAACCTGTATGTATTTGTAGATCTTAGTTACATTCTTTTTTTTCGATAATCACTGTACATTTATGTCCTACTGTGTCAAGTGATTTATATTTTCTTTTGGATAAATATCGCAGGTTATTGTGGGCTATCTTCTTGCTGGTTCGATTATTGGACCGGGGGGCTTGAAATTCATTAGTGAAATGGTACAGGTATGTTGTTGTGGATAGCTTAAAACATAGTTTCTTGGAGTCAGAATTCTTCATCCTATTTTTACATACTTATAGTTCCTATTGGCTAAAGACAATGGGGTCTTGTCATCGATTTTCCTTTTGCTTTGCTTAAAGGGTGAAGAGAGATAATGAATTTTTCTCAAGCTCTGACTCCTATTATGATGATAACTTTGACAACAAAAATGTTTGCTAGCTCATGGTGTTTTCAGAAAAATGCACTTTAATTGGCTGTCCTCCCCTCTGTAGGCCCTTAACATGTATACAAAAAGTATTAAACTTCCAGGCTAAGACACTAACTTTTATAGAATTTAAAAAGTGCTAACTTACCAAACTCTCCAAAGATATTTTTCTTGCATCATCTTCTAACCTTGCCGATCACATGTGCATTATATTTGCTGTCTTATCCAGTGGTATTAATTATGACACTCCTCTGCCTGTAACCATGATGACTACCTAGATAACAATAGTGAACTGAATAGAAAATCAGAAATGGAGTGACCTAGATGAGAAGCATGGACATGGTGCACATGCTTTAGTACTTCACCTATGTGTAACACAGTCTGGAAAGAAACCAAGTGCAAATACCCTATCTTCATGTTCACTAGCCTTGAGTGTGAAGATAGGCCAGTCGAGTTGGTTGAAGTTGTATTCATGGATTTGTGTGCAATGATCTGGTCCTGCGACCAACTGTCTATATTGACAAGTTTTAATTTTATTTGATATCAGGTTGAAACTTTTGCACAGTTTGGTGTTGTATTTCTTCTTTTTGCTTTGGGGCTGGAGTTTTCTTTGACAAAGGTATATTGTTCTCAGCTTGGGCAATCTTTGTCTATCAGACATCATTCAGTCTTATTTTGGAAGTTTTGCAGGAATGTCGTCTTCTTCATTTTTATTTTTAGTTTCTTTAGAGAGTCTAGTTTAACTTGTCCTTGGTGCAGCTAAAAGTTGTGGGGCCTGTCGCTGTTTTTGGAGGGATGCTTCAGATCATCATATTTATGTTCTTGTGCTGTATAACTGCCATGGTATAGTTCCGGGATTGTCCATCTGGTTTTATTCCCAACTCTTGTCTAAAGTGATCCTAATCTTGAACACCGATTAATATTGCAGTTATGTGGAGCAAACTTATCTGAGGGTGTATTTGTTGGTGCGTTCTTATCAATGTCATCAACAGCAGTGGTATTATTTTAGATTATGTTTTAAACACTAAAATTTATCTTTTTCCCTTGATTTTTGCTTGCCAAATTTTTAGTTCTTTCATGCCTTTCTTATTACCTTTTCGCCAGGTGGTAAAGTTTCTTGTAGAACGTAATAATAGTAATGCTCTCCACGGTCAAGTTACCATAGGTACTCTTATTTTTCAGGTAACATATAAACTATTTTTAAGCAGATGGTACATCTATCAATACTTAACTTATATTGAGTTGGAAAGCTCGATTTTATTTACCATCCATCCCTGCACCTTGGATTATTTCAGGACTGTGCCGTTGGCTTACTATTTGCCTTGCTCCCATTTTTGGGGGGTGACAGTGGCCTTTTGCAGGGAATGATTTCTATGGGAAAGCTGTAAGTTTGTTCATGAGCAGTTTTCCTTGGACATTTTCCCTTTCTAATTTTGAATTTGCTTTCTTCACTCAAGATTTTTCTACGTTATGCTTTTGCATCACCAAAATGATAATTGTGCCAACAGCATCATGTAAAGGATCTTACTGGGGCTGTTTGCCTGCTTCTTTTATTGACATCAGGCTGCTGGTGTTGTCAATGTATCTCACCACTGCATCTGTATTGTCTTGGTCTTTTGTTCCTCGCTTTCTAAAACTGATGATACAGCTATCGTCCCAAGTGAGTTATAAACACATTTGCTCCATCTTTGAATTGACTTGTAATTCTTGTATAAGTGGTTTCCCCTTTCTTTGTGATTCAGACAAATGAACTTTATCAGCTGGCTATGGTGGCTTTTTGCCTATTATCTGCCTGGGTAAGTTCCAGACATGGCAATCTTTCATATTAAGGCTCATGCTGTATTTTGATTATGCATCCTGCTAACTTTTAGCATATCATTTCTATTACAGATTTATTTCTGATGACTCGTTATCCCTTTTCTATGATTTGCATTATTACTATTTCCTAACAATTTTTTTTGTTTTTTGTTGTGGGGGGGGAGACAAAGGTTGGAACTCTTTTTTTTTTTTTTGATAAGTAAAGTAATTATATTATCAAAAAGAAGGCAAAAGCCTGATACAAAGTTTGGTGACCAGTTCAATGTTTGATTAATGGATATAAGGAATTCATGTAACCGCAAACCATTGAAATCAACCGCTATGGTCCATGTACAAAGAGTTCTAAAGAAAAAAACTATCAAATCCTCCATCGATCTCTCTTTGTCCCCGAAAGTTCTGTCATTGCGCTCTCGTCATAAACACCACATGATGCATATAGGGATTATCTTTCCCACCGCTTTTATCTGTTGATTTCCTCTCAGATTATTCCAACTGGCCAGAACCCCGACCACCGTCTCCGGCATAACCCAAACTAAGTCCAATCTGCCAAGAACCTCATTCCATAACCTTCTTGCTACCTCACAGTGTATTAAGAGATGGTTCACCGATTCACCTCCCTTCCTACACATACAGCACCAATCTGCGATGATCACCCTGCGCTTCCTCAAGTTATCAGTTGTGAGAATCTTACCCAATGCTGCAGTCTACACAAAGAAAGCTGCTTTGGGTCGTGGCTTATGTCTCCATATCTTTCGCCATGGAAACTGAACATGTGTCTCTTGGGTAAGAGACTTATAGAACGAGCGCACCGAAAAAGTACCTTTAGTTGTAGGTATCCACCATAAACTATCCTGTGAATTACCGGGTTTAATAGAATACAAAAGGTTATAAAAGGCTTCAATATTGCTCATCTCCCAATCTTGTGCTGCCCTACTGAAGTGGATGTTCCATTGAGTTGGCTCCCCTGATCTTTCCAGTACATCAGCTACTGAAGCATCAATATCTCTTGCAATTTTGAATAAAGAAGGAAAAGATTCCTTTACAGCCACATGATCACACCAAGTGTCGTACCAAAACTTTCCTAAACGGATTTGGCTATAACGATTGAAGACCTCCCACCCTTTTCTTATATGTATCCACAAACCCACTCTATGTGCTCTTCTCACTTCTTTTGTACACGAACCCCCCCCCCCCCCCCAATAGGTCCCCATATTTGCTCTCTATTACCATCTTCCACAAGGCATCAGGTTCCTTATGGTATCTCCACAGCCATTTACCTAGTAAGGCCCCGATTGAAGGTTCTCATATCTCTAATGCCTAAACCCCCATTCAAGATGGGGCTACATACCTTTTCTCACTTAACAAGGTGAAATTTTTGTTCCGCGCCCAGTCCACCCCACAAGAAATCCCTTTGAAGTTTCTCCAGCCAAAGAGCAACATTTGCTGTAATAGGAAACAGAGACAAAAATAGGTGGGTAGATTAGACAAAGTACTCTTGATAAGAGTAATCCGTCCACCTTTAGACAAGTACAATCTCTTCCATCCGGCTAGCCGACGTTCCACTTTCTCAATAACTGAGTCCCATAATGACACCGCTCTCGAGGCCGCCCCTAGTGGAAGTCCCAGATAAGTCACGGGTAAAGATGCAGTCATGCATCCCAATATACTAGCCAATTGTCTAAAATGTCGAACACTTCCAATGGGCACCATCTCGGATTTTTCCAAATTGACTTTCAGTCCGAAAGTTACTTCAAAACACAGGAGAAGGGCCTTCAACATTCAGAGCTGATTAGGATTTGCTTCACAAAAGAAAAGTGTATCATCTGCGAACAACAAGTGAGAGACATTAACAAGTCCCCTATTCGGGGAGCCGATCTTAAAACCAGTTAGAAGACCATTCGTAACTAAGGCTGATGACATTCTACTCAGTGCCTCCATCACAATAACAAAAAGTAAAGGGGATAACGGATCTCCTTGTCTCAAGCCTCGTATACTACAAAAGAAACCAGTTGGGCTTTTGCTTATCAAGACGGAGAATTTCACCGTTGATATACACCACCTAATCCAAGAACACCATCTCTCTCCAAACCCGCATTTCCCCAAACGATCCAGAAGGAACTCCCAATTGACATGGTCATACGCCTTCTCCATATCCAGCTTGCATATAATCCCTGCCTCGCCAGTTTTCAACCGACTGTCTAGGCATTCATTCGCAATAAGAACCACATCTAAAATTTTTCTATCCTTAACAAAAGCATTTTGAGGTTTCGAAATAAGCTTCCCCACTACCTCACTCAGACTATTCACTAGTACCTTGGAGACAATCTTATAAACCCCATTTACTAGGCTAATAGGTCGAAACTCCTTAATCTCCTCTGCCCCTGCCTTCTTTGGAATTAGTGCAAGGAAACTAGCATTAAGGCTTTTTTCAAACTTTCTGGCTGAGTAGAACTCCTGGAAAACCTTCATGAGGTCATCTTTTAATACATCCCAGCAAGATTGAAAGAAACCCATCGAGAAACTGTCAGGGCCCGGCGCCTTATCTTTTACCATTTTCCTTACAACTTCAAAAACCTCCAACTCCTCAAAAGGCCTCTCCAATCGGTCTACATCATTATGTTCAATGGAATCAAAAGCAAGCCCTTCCAATTTAGGTCTCCAACCCACCTGTTTAGAAAGTAAATGCTCAAAAAAGTCTACTACATGGTGGCTTATCACTGACTCATCCCGACACTCCACTCCATCAATTTTCAGTATTTCAATGTTGTTGTATCTTCTATGTGAGTTAGCTATTCTGTGGAAAAACTTGATACTTCGGTCTCTTTCCTTCAACCATAACGCTCTTGACTTCTGATGCCATGATGTCTCTTCAAGAACTACTATTCTTTCCAGATCTGCTTCCAACCCCTTTTTTACAGCTATTTCTTCCTGTGTTAAGGGCCGGTTTTCTTGTATTATTTCCAAACCTTGAATCTCCAACTCCTTGCTTTTTTTATGCTCCCCTATATCTCCAAAAGACTGTTTGTTCCACTGCTTTAGGTCTTTTTTTAGAGCTTTCAATTTACCTGCAGAAATGAAACTCGGGGTTCCTTGTATCTGATATGAAGACCACCATTGTCTGACCTTTTCTTCAAAACCCTCCGCCCTCAACCACATATTTTCGAATTTGAAGGGCCTACGCCTCCTATGGACCCCTCCACAATCCAACAAAATAGGCCAATGATGCGAACTCAAACGCGGCAATCTCTTTTGCCACACATCTAGAAAGTGGCATTCCCACTCTGGTGAGATAAGGAATCTGTCTACTTTAGACCATGTATGATTATTGGACCAGGTACAAGCTCCCCCCACTAGTGGTAAATCCACTAGATTCAAATAAAAAATACACTCCGAAAAATCAGTCATAGCTGGCCTCATTCTTCGATTACCAAAACACTCTGTTGGGAATCTAGTTACATTGAAGTCTCCACCTATACACCAAGGAAGGTCCCACCAGCTATGTACTCCAGCCAATTCTTCCCATAACAATCTTCTCTCATGGTCTAGGTTTGGACCATATACACCTGCAAAAGCCCACATAAAGTCGTCTTCCACGCTTCTAAAAGAGCAAGCCACCAAATAAACTCCCACAAACTCTTTTATTTTCTCCACCACTCTTCTATCCCACATCACTAGAATGCCACCCGATGCCTCTTTAGCTGCCAAGTATACCCAATCTACATATGTGCAGCTCCATATACTTCGCACCATATTTCTACTAATAAGTTTTAGCTTTGTCTCCTGTAAACACACTATGCCCGCCTTCCACTCACGTAGCAAGTGTCTTATTTGTAGACGCTTACTAACCTCGTTTAACCCGCGGACATTCCACGATACAATTTTTTGTTTCACTTGGAATATGTCACACCCTTCCCTTTGATCCTTTCCTTACTAGCACTTCCTTCCGAATTCATGGACCAATTTAACCTCCTCAACTCTCTCCATTTTTTTGACTCTGCTTTTCTATGTTGGTGATGGCCTGATTCAATAACTGTAAGTAGAGCCAAAAACTGTTCTTCGTAACCTTCACACCTCAATCCCACCAAATGCTGAATTTCCTTTACCGTATTAAAAACCCAATCTGAAATCCTAGGCTGCTCTGGACTCAAGAAATTTAGGGGTATTGGCTCCCTCTTTTCATCTTGCGCTGACCCTGCTACCTCAGCTATCTATAAAGGAACCAAACTGTTTAGGACTGCATCCATCTCTTGAACTCCCTCTCTATGAAAAGTGTCTTCAACCAACGAGACTTCTTCCACCCCTATGATATCTAAACAACCCTGAGAATGCCTTGAGAGCATTTCATCATCAGAGCACCCCAACTCCTCACTGTCAGAGCCCACCAAGAGACCATTTTCTTTTGCCGGCAGCCCAATAGACTCCAAACACAAAAAGGAGTCGTTATCCTGCACCTCCACTGTCGGAAGGGTCATCAAACCTCCCGTTGGCTAGGTCACCAAAGGTTGGAACTCTCCACCCATTGGGGAACGTCACAAGTGGCCTGGCCTAGATTGGCATGTGACGCGTGGTTGAACATGGGGGATCCACATGTGGTCCCTCAAAATGGATTGAATCGGAGTCTGGCTCGGGCCCCATCAATGGTGGTAGGAAGTTGGTGAATGGTGACAATGAGCTTGAGTCTTATCCCCTTAATATTTTATTTCTAAGTGATCGCTAATGGGGTATGAATCAATTGAATAGGGATGATAAATCATCACATCCATTGATTTATCATCTTGATCCAAGTAGATGTAGTTAAAGTTGTATTACCAGAAGTTTTTGAAGAATAGGAAGTTTTTGGTTGATTTACGGAGAAATAGGGAATGGATCTGTTTCATTGAGGTATAAGGGAAGGTAATCATTGAAGAACATTAATGTAAGTGATTAAAGCATGCAAGTTGAAGAATGATGAGTTTATTTTGAAATCACATAGATGGAAAATGTCTTGTACAGCAAATGACTAAGTACAGTCTGGGTCATAAAAATAAATTTATTTGTTATATGCTCTGGTCAATTGAGAAGTTGGGTCACATTACACACTCATGAACATATTTGGGAGGGGTTGGCATTAAGGAGCTGCACCTCATATTGTAAAGCCACCCCCATCTCTGATACGAGTAGTACTTACTACTTAGCCTGGCATACATCCTTCCCGACCACATTTCTCAAGTCTTAAAAAAAAAACTAGTGAGTATGGTATAAAATAAAATTGGTTTATGAAGATTTGATTTAATAAATATTAATGTGATGATTGGTTTAAGACTGAGGATTCAACAGTTGGTGAGAGTTCCAACGTGGGAAGGCACGCAGAGGTTTCCACACACACACACAAAGGCACCTTTTGTGTTAAGGAATATATTGCAATCTCCTTCAGGGGGTATAGGTATCATCATTCATTGTGTAGGTAGGAAACTTCTTTATAGAATCACTATGTGAAATCTGGACATAGATTCTTTCTGATTTCTCAAAAATTTTACTAGAACAAAGCATCGTTCCACTGGTCTTTTATTTCAATGTACTTTAGAACTAAAAGGTGCTTCAGAGTGCAGTACCATGGCCATGGTTTTCTTTGGCATATGTGTTTATTTATAACAGAGCAAAGTTAGCTGAAACCTAAATAAAGAATTTTATCTAAATTGTAAGCCTATCCCTCTCTGTTTGATCCTCATGAACTGGGATGATGGAATTTGTCATATGAAAAGTTTTGTGCATGAGGGATTACTTCTTGCAGAGACAATTTAATTTTGTTGAATATGCTGCAGTAGATTAAAATGTTGATAAGGGGAAAAAGAAAACTTTTCTATCTAAAAGTAAATAAATGAAAGAAATGAAGATATATGAGCTTCATGTTGCATATTAGTTCTCCCTTCACTGATTATCAAAATTTTAATTTAAAAGATGACGAGTTGCTGGATTATTTGACAGAAATGTCAGAAATTACTTCATATCTTCAAAGTGTCTGCTCCTTTTTAATATGTTTAAATCTTTATAACATTTTCAGTGCAGCGACAAGCTGGGCCTTAGTCTTGAGTTGGGTTCATTTGTGGCTGGTGTTATGATATCTACTACTGACTTTGCACAACATACTTTAGACCAGGTACTCCTTTTCGTTGCTTAAAGTTTAAGTTATGTTTCATGTTTCTACATCTGACTTTAGTCTGAAATGATTTCTACTGCTATTTCTTCTTGTTATGTTCTCTTATGCTATTTTAGCTTTTGAACTTGGGAAACAAGGTAGTATTTAAACTGGGGAAAGCAAATGCGCAGTAGTATGAAGGTTAGATGCCTGTAATTATGAAAAATCCAATTGCTGCATGAAGAGGGATTTAGATTGAAGATGCTGCTTCATCCTGGATATCACATGCAAAATTTGATTGAGTCTGTATCTAATGTCACGATAATATTGGAAACACTACTGTTTTGATGCTTTTCTATACCGTAGGTGGAACCAATTCGCAACTTGTTTGCAGCTCTTTTCCTTTCAAGTATTGGAATGCTCATACACATGCATTTCCTATGGAACCACGTGGATATATTGCTAGCATCTGTTATTCTGGTCATAACCGTGAAGACAACTGTTATCACTATTGTTACTAAGGCCTTCGGATATAGCATCAGGACATCATTCATTGTGAGTTGTCTTGCTCAGCTTACTGAGTTGATTTCAGATATGAAATGAAATACATAATTTGCTTAACTGATTGTTCTTTTATAGGTTGGAGTCTCGCTTGCTCAAATTGGAGAATTTGCTTTTGTTCTCCTGAGTCGTGCCTCAAATCTTCATCTTGTTGGGGTGACCTCTCTCTCTCTCTCTCTCTCTCTCTCTCTCTCTCTCTCTCTCTCTCTCTCTCTCTCTCTCTCTCTCTCTCTGTGTTTTTATTTGTGTGGGTTGAATATTTTTATTGCTTGATGCATGACACATGATGCTTGCTTTGGCAATGGCTGGTCTCTTATGATTGCTATATGATGGAATATGTTTCTCATTTATGGGTCATGTTTTATATCCTCATCAGAACTCTTATTTTGTTAGTGATGTATAGAAATTTCAGGTCCATATTAAATACAAGGAAGAACTTGACTCCCCCAACCCCCTCAAAGAAAAAGAGAAATAGAGAATTAATGCTAAATATAAAAAAGTTTAAAAAGTAATGCCTTGGTACCGTCTGTTTGCTGTGGGTTGATCAGGAAGAACATTTATATCCTTGTTAGATAATCCCCCCGTTTTGTTCATATTCTTGACCTTTAACTGAAGCATAAAGCGGGTCTTTCATTGGCCATGTGGTGTGGTATACAATTTTAGAAAGGAAAAAGGTGTAAGGACAATGAAAGCATATTTATAGACATTAGAAAGTGCAGCAATTCAAGTTCCCTACATATTTAATGAATTGGTGGGGAAACTTGAGGGTCTCAGCATGTGTGAAATTAGCTGTTTGAAACTCATCTTTCTCCTCCTTCCGGTCCTGTATGACTTAAAAAATTTGTGACCATTTATTTATCAAAAAAAAAAAATTGTGACCATTTGATAGAATTTGTTCGATTGCCGAAGCTTGTATGACTTGAAGTTGGTTTAACACTACTTTGCACTGTCATTTCTACTTGAAAGGGACACAAACGGAATTTATTAAGTTGTCATATACCTTTATGATAAGTGGGATGTTGCATCACAATTCATGCTCATTTGGGTGTTTATGTTTGTGCGGTATGAGATGATTATGTTTAAGTTGATAACTGTTTGTCCTACATTATTCAAGAAAGAGTTATGCTATATACTTATACTCCTATCTCATTCTTATCCCACTATGTCGATAACTGTTCGTCCTACATTTTTTTATTTTTTTTTGGAAAAAAAAGAGTTGATTCAATGGTTATGGGTAGTGCCACTGAAGCATGATAGATGAATGTGTAATATATAGCATTTTTCATCAAGAAATTAACATTACTTTTTTGTTTCTGGATGTCGATTCCCTGAAAGTACACTAGTATATTTTTTTCTCAGACTGTAAGATTCTTCAATCATGCAGCTTTCTAGTTTTTGCTGTCAATATGCAATAACACAATATACCACTGACTCATTTTCTTTTTCGTTTTAATTGTTTAATTAAATATTGCCCTATAGGGGAAGATGTATCTACTTCTTCTAGGAACAACAGCTCTTAGTCTTGTAAGTTTCTTTTTTACCAAAACTTAGACTTGATCTTTTGCACCTTCGTTTGGGATATTATCTTAACAAGAGATTATGTACAGGTAACAACGCCTCTTCTGTTTAAACTGATACCTGCTGTAATAAACTTGGGTGTTCTCATGCACTGGTTCCCCTCAGAGAGCAGCACACAGAATGAGGTCTCTCTCTCTCCCACTCTCTCCATCCCTCCCTCGTAACACATAGAAGACAGAAACACAATACAAGCACATACACATCGCAAACATGATGAATATTACTCTATATGCTTCTCCTGTGCATCATGGACTGCCCAGGAAAAGAATGTTGACCAGGAAGATAAAAATGTCTGTTAATTTAAAACCTAAACTTCTCATGACCCATCTCCTCTTTGTATAAATTGAGTACCCTACACGTTTTGACTGCGTATCAAGAGAATAACTTTTGGTGCATGGTGAATTCTATTCTGTTAGTAAATAAATTAGAAGCTGTGGGAGAGCACACCTATCACACTGTTGCCATTATTTGGGTGCCATCTTGTTTATAAAAGATAGAGGTATGAAAAATTCTTATTGCAAACCAGTGTGGAGGACACACCTATCACACTGTTGGCATTACATATATTGATAAGAGAGAGTTAAAATTTTAAATCTTGCCAATCAACGAATGGGATGGTGTCTTTCACACTGGCTTGCATGTAGAAGAACTCATATTACCTCAGGAGCATGTTTGAAGATCAAATGGTTTTTTCTTCTTTCCGGCAAAAAGTTATTAAATTTTGGTTTTTTCTCTTTTTGGTAAAGATACAGAACCCATCAGAGAGGTCATACTCAGTCGTTATTTCCCTAGATGCAGAAACTTGGAAACATTCAGTGGTCTTCTTTTTCTTTTTTTTTTTCGTTTTTTTAAAGTAGAAACACTCAATGGAAATAACATATAAAGTAATAGAAAATTGTTAAACTTCAGCATGGTGCATCATCCCAGTATGGAGCACTTTTCACAATTTTCTCCTCTCTGCGGACTGTCTATACTTGGGAAATATAACGGGTGATTTTATTTATTTATTTTTTTTACAGGAGAAAGCATCCATTATTGAGGCATATAACAGGTCATTGTAATCTCAAATATCAATGATTTTAGCACATCAGGACTTGCTTCCGCTGCCAATGTTATTTGTGAGGTTTCAGCTTACACACCAGGATTTTTTGTTGACAAGTTGTAGATGACAGTTCAGGATATTCATTCCGTTGAAACTCAGCTCACAGTTCTCATGTACATAGGTACAGATATTCTGTATGCTTAGAGTATCATAGGTGGAAAATCTTTTAGGAATCACTCACACATGTTTGTGCTAGTCTAGGACCTAATTAGTGTGCGACACATTCAGAACAGCAGAAACTATGAAAATGAAAAAGATGTTCTTCAAATCATTTTTTGAGCTTCTTAATGTAACAATGATTTGTACCGTATAGCAAGTTGTTTGTAACTTAGAATTAGTACTGGCAAAGCTGAAGTTGTACCATCTGAGTTGTGGCTTGGCCTATGATCTAAAGTCTGTCCAGAAGACGGATACATGTTTTGTTATTAAATAATATCTGACTATCACACACCATTCTGAAAAAAACGAAAGTTATAAATGTTATTTTCCAAGTAAAATTGTAAAATAGATTTGTTGAAATATTATAAACCGGTTATTGCAGGTTAGTTTTTGATTAAGTGAGTTGACTCGTTATTGATTTGTTTATTAATTGTGTATTAACGGATCAATCGATTTTTATTTGAATCCATTTATATCTGTTGTGGTATGTGGCTTATATCGAGTTGAACACATATACAGAAAAAGTAGGCTAGGGTTAGTCTAAATACATATGTTGTAACTCTACTTTTTTTATAGTAAAATTTAGCCGCCGCTCACTCTTGTGTATGTATGCACACTGTTGAATCACATTAAATCTGTGTATTTTTCTTGCTTTCTCTTTTCTTGATTTTCCATATTATTCATCATAATTGCTGTAGGTTTCACAACAATATCAAATTCAAATTTCTTAATTTTATTTCTTGCTTGTGTTGGGTTTATGAGTCGTATCACATATTGCTATCCCGTTTTAAAGGATTAACATGTTTTGATCCGAATCCATTTATGTCAAATTCAAATTGACTAATTTCATGTTATATTTGTATTGGATTTACTAATTATGTCACATGTTACCACTCATACCAACATTAGGCTTATAACGTGTTTGCAGTTTTTTTTTTTTTTTTAGATGTGTTTGTAGTTATCTTGGATTTGTTTCAAAATCAACTGTTCTCTAAAAGAGATCTCAAAGCCCATCTTGCTTATATGCAGCCCATTTAAAATTCATCGAACTTGATCTCATCATCGACAATCCACCAAAAGAAATCATTACGGTTACTCTTCATTGGCTAAATATTGCATCTTACATTACAATCCAATGAACCACCATCACCATACTCGTTGCCATCGGTCCTAAGCTTCGGGTCTACAATTTCTCAATAAATTGGCATTTCAGGTCCACAAGTGCTACTTTTGGAAGCTTTAACTTTTGAAAATGTAGAGAAATGAGTAAAATGGGGTTTCAATCGTTAAAAAAAGAGTATATTGTTAGGTTTGGATGTTGAGTTGAGTTGAATAAAATATTATTAGAATATTAATTTAAATATTATGAGTGTGTTGAAATTTGAAAAAATTAAATTTTTTATGATATTTTATATATAAATTTGAAAAAGTGTATAGGAATTTGAAAAAAATGTGTAATAATAAGATGAAGTGAGTTGATGAGGGTTTTGTAACCAAAATGAGAATAATGATGCAGTCGAAGAATTTCTATATGGAAGAAAAATGCAACATATATTCAAAAAATAACCAGATTGACAAAATAATATTCTATAAAATTTTAATTATTATTTGAAAAATATTTTAATCATAAAAAGATTTTACAAAATTAAACTTACGTACTAACAAAACTTGATATAACATATCAGATGATAATAATAAAAATAAATTTAACGAATTATACGAAGTCAAGTTAATTCATGAGATTGCTTTTTTAAAATCTATCAATGACTGTTTCACTTCTTTTATTTATTTGAAGTTTTATTTTTCTCTTTTCCTATGGTTGAAATGCGGAAAACGTTTTGTTTTTAAAAAGTTAGGTCTCATCTGGTTACGCAATTAAGATGAAATGAGATATTTTTAATAATAATGAGATTTTTTAGTTAATATGAGATGAGATGTTAATAAAAAAAAGTGTGTTTAGATAGTGAGATGATATGAATTGAGATAATTTTTACTTTTTAAGATTTTATAAAGTGGTGGATTTCACTGTTTGAATAGCAACCGTTTACTTACTGTTTTGAACTGTTTTATTTGCTGTTTTTTTCAATTTTGAAATTTTCATAAAATATTTTGTATCTCATTAAACATCCAAATCAGGCCTTAGATTTTTCCATCCACACCGGTAAAAATATGAACAAACACAATGAAAGATTCTACTCATTTCACTTCCATGGCAGGAATGTTTTGATAAGATTACTACTAAATTTATAAAATAATCAAAAACCCCATATCTGTAATATATATATTTATAATTAAAAGACAGAGAAGGGAGATCCCAAGCTTCACATCAACAGTATTAATGATATAAAAAAGAGAAAAACAATAAACATTATAGATTGTCATACCCATCACGAGTCCTATGATGGGTATAATCAATCCCCTTCTTTATTTTCCCAACCATCTCTACGGCCCCACTGCTCCCTCTTTTCCCATGGCCTTTTCACTCCCAGTTTTTTAACCATCTCATACTTTCTCCTCTTCTAACTTTAACATGTACCTGACTCTGACATCTTATTAATTCATTTCATTTGAAAAAAACTGTTGAAATAACTCTTTTATTTTTTATTTTTACACAAAAGGTAAGTAAAAATAATAATTTTTCTTAATATTCTTTAGAGATAATATTTGATGAAAAAAACACATTTTATAAGTTTATAAATACGAAAACAGGAAAAAAATATATTCTTTTAAAATTATATTTAAATATTGAATTGAGTTGAATTTTTTTATAAATAGTAATGAATTAAAATATTAGAACGATTTTTATAAGGTTTATTTAAGATGGTTTTATATGTTAAGATGAATTTAAATATATTTATAAAAAATTAAAAAAAATTATAAATCTTATATATATTTTAAATTAAAATAAATTTAATAATTTAAAAATTATATATTTAAATATTAAATTTAATTTAAAACTAAATTGAACTTAACAACAGCCTACAGGAAAATGCCTTGGAACTTGGAAACATTTGGATTCAATGGGGTTAACCATAAGAAGATGGAACTAGAATCTCGCGCAATCATTATTGGGAGCCAGCTTTTTAACAGGAAAAATAAAATTAAAAAACAGATCTGTAAACACAGGAGATATCATATGATAATAACCATTTTGTGTACAGAATATCAAATCCACCCACACATAAAAAAAAGCGACATTACCATCATAACTCACCATCAACCCAAGCTTTTGGAAGACTCAAATCTTAAATGCACTGTCGTCGGGCCCATCCTCTAGGGCTGGTGACGCCGACAGGACAGCTTCGGAAGCCTGTTCCCGGCGGGAAATTCGCCGTCCATGCCGGTGTCGACCCTAAACTATAGCCACTCCTTGCTCCGGTCGCCCTTCTGTTACTTTCTTTGATGTCAGTTGCCATCATAGGCATACCCTATAGAGTATAGACTATGTAGGCGCGCTCAGATCTTGCCACGTGCACAAATCTATTATCGTGCTTGAAAGAAGATTATTGCCGCAATTATATACTTTTATTTATTTTTTAAAAAAATTCTACCCATCACTTTACATTATATATTATACATTATTTTTTTATTTTATTTTATTTATAAATATATAGTATATAAATGATGAGTATAAAAATTTAATTAGTTTAAAAATAATAAAATTAAAATAAATTTTAAAAATTAAAAAAATATATATATTATATAAAAATAATGAATAGCAAACTACTTTATTTCTAGGCGATTTAGCAATGGAAAATGATATATGCATAAACTAATCTAAAGGGAGGAGGAAGCACAGACAGAGAGACAAAGGCCGCCAGGCTTTATACGAACCAAATTCTGAAATATGGCAGCATATTTGCAGACTCTGTTTTCTGCAATTTCCCAACCATAGCCCCAAATCGCTTTTGTGTCCACTGGTTTCTATTCGAAAGATTTTCGAATTGCGGTTTGATTTTTAAATCTAAATTATTTATTTTATCTTATTATTATAATTTTTATAAAATTTAATATAAAATAAAATAAATAATTTAAATTTTTTTAAAAAATTAATATTTAAAAATTATATTATAATAACATTTTATTTAATTTTTAATAAAACATCTCAACTATATAACTAAACAAGTTTTTGTTATAATACTTCTGCAGCGTAGTAGAGGGGCAAAGGGTAATTTTTATAAGGTTGAAGAGTGAAATCTATTATTAAAAAATTATTTTATTTTTATTTAAATATTATATTTATTCATTTTTTAAAATGATTACACACTCTGTTAAGGAATAAATCTCACATTACTTATAGATAAGGTCTTAGGTATGTTTATAAAATTGGAACAAACCTCTATCTTATAACTGGTTTTGTGAGATGAGTTAGACTCATAAATTTCTTTATGGTATTAAAGCTTGTCACAGAACTAATGAGAACCCACACTATTTACCTTGTGACAAGGATTAGGAAAAATATTAGCTTACAATGAGTGAAAGTGTTGATGAATAAATTCCAAATTGCCTGTAGATAAGGTTTTGGATATGTTATGTTTATAAGTAATAAGTAATTTTCTTTTGTTGAATTGGTTTTATAAGATGAGTTAGTCATATGAATTTTTTCATAATATCAGAACCTACCACATGACAAATAGACGAATGGAAGTAACACTAATTATCCAGTGATAAGGATAAAAAGAATATTGACCTATACGTGAAGGAGATTTTTAATGAATATATTTCATATTATTTATGAATAAAGTTTTGAATATATTTATAAGATTGGATTATATATATATATATTTTAAATAATTTTATGAAATAAGTTAGACTTAAAAATTTTTTTTATAAAAAATCGAATCAAGATATGCATAAGACTGTAATTATAAATTTTTCATATTTCTTATAAAATTTTTGTTGTGAGTTGAAAAGGTTGGTGATAATGGAGGTGGCATAATTATAATCATAAATATAGGATAGATAGGTATAGCTTATGCATAATTTTGCATGATTGTCTCTATTATTGTGGATAAATAGATGCAAGAAAAGATTCTACTGTTTCTTTTGCTTTTTGGTACCTACGTCTCAATGGCCTCATTACTACTGCCGACCTCTACCTGCTTGCTTGCTTGCTTGCTTGCATGCTTGCTTGCTTGCTTGCATGCTTGCATGCAAGAACATGAAACTGGACTTTGACCTTTCTGTCTATTACTAGTTGGAAAATGATGGAAATTATAAATATTTTTCATCTTTAATTATTTTCTCATATTCTGAAAAAAAGAAACTCAAGAAATATATATCTTTCATTATTTTTACAGACAAAAAAAAAAGTGAAATGCTTCCAAATGATCCATCTGTTATTGGTAGAATAACAGCCCTTTAATGATAATTAGACACGTCAGAATATAGTCTAAATATATCTTACAGAAGAATACATCAGATAAAAACTCATAACAAATGAATTTCCCCTCCCCTGCCAATGTACCCCTCCCCCTCTCCCTCCCCTGCAGTAAAAGAACAGTATCAAAATCTTAACTCTTCTCATATCACGCCATGTTCAACACTATGTCCCAACTCATCAACCTCAAAATTTTATTTACAGAGATCATCAATCTCAAAATTATTGTCAACTCTTTGCTTGAAACCACCCATAGTTTTTTTTTTTTTAACAACCAAACTCCTTCTCTTTCTTTATTTTCTCAAAATCAGATAACAAATGTAAAAACACTTGCAGATAGAACAACCGAATGTATGGATCATGATTAAAGCTCTAAATGAAGGAATCACTCAGTTTCTCACAAAATTTTCTCACCCAACTACCATTATCCCAGCTAAGAAAGAATCCAGTATTCTTTACCAGCCAATAGACTGCCCGACCAACGTCTTTGGATTGAAACCCATGCCAGGAAGCAAATATGGATGAGGATCTGATGCAGAAGAAGAAGATGGAAAATAATATTGGGTTCTTGTGAGACGAGCTGATCGATGAGATGGAAATAGAGGAGCTTGATCGGTCCTTGGTAACTATGAAAGAGATGAGAGCAAAGGCAATAGATTAGTACTTGGGGTTGCGAAACTGTGATGGAGGGTTGTTGATCAGGCATAGGCAAATGCGTAATATGTAAAATTGAAAACTTACGCGGATAACTGCTATTGGATGGCTGTTTATTGAATAAAAACAGCCGGACATGCTCGAAGGTTTTCTCAAAAAAATAAAAGTATTAATTTTAATAAATACCTTTGAACAATGTTATATAGACTGATATATAATGAAAAAGTGAACTAATGACAATAAAATGTATTTTTTTATTTCATTAATAATTTTTTATACAATATATATTTTTAAAAATATATTAATTAATTAATATTTACTTCTTTCATTACTAAATTAAAAATTAAAAATTCAATCAGATCATTTTTATAGATTTAACTAGCATTTTCCAATTCTTTTAATAATTTCACAAGCATAAAACCAAGATGTTGCCAGTCCCACAGGCCACGCATGCCCAATCCAACCTATGACGACTAATTAGCCGTTAGATAAACTTTGGGAAACGGAGATTACGATTGACGACGGCCGCAGCTAAAGTGTCTTTGACTCACCCTCCCTCACTTTCTCGGTCAGTCATTAACGTCGCTTCACCGCCGTTTACATCTCCCTCTCTGTCTATCTCTCAAACCAACACACACCAGCTTTCTCTCTCTAGCTACTGTCCTATTGTCTGACTCTCTTGCTCTCTCTCAATTAACCACACTCTGTGTGTTCCTTACGGTTCACGCCAAAAGCCTGCCGTCTCTCTCTCTCTATCTCTCTCACACGCACAAGTGAGAAAAAACAAACCGGGGGGGCTCGAATATGCTCTCTCTCTAGTTTCTATAGTGCCCTTTCTTCTCATTTTGCTTCTGCTTGCATTTGTCTGGGCATACTTTGTTATTATTGCACCATGGGAGAGGTGGTGTTCTTGGAATGGAGGAGCAAGAAGTTCTCATTGTGTTTGATAATGGCGGTTCTGGTTCTTCTCTCTCCCATTGTTTATGCACTCAACGACGAAGGTGCTGTCTGTGTTTTGAGCTATATTTTCTCTGGGGTTCTTTTCTTGTTTGCTTTTCAATGGTTGCAGCTCGTCCCTTTCCCTAATGTATGAGCTTGCGATTATCGGCCGGAAGTCTTTAAAAAAAATAAAGAACAATATGTTCAGGATTAAAATAAAAAACAATGGCAAATATTTTGTGAGCTTCTGTCGCAGCCTTCCTCAAATATCGTCAACTCACTTTGACCCAAGTCAATAGCTCCCTATTCCTGTTCTTCTTGGTCTTGCTTCTACACATTCTCTTAGCATCCAAACTGGAAAGTTTTCTTCTTTTCGTTCCAGTTCTTAATGTAGTTAAGGGATAGCCATTTTGTTTTTTTACCAGTTGGCGGGCGTAAGATTAAAATACTATTATTAGTTAGTGTACTTGTGATTATAACACAGTATTTACGCCGGCGTTGTCTCTTGATTATAACATGGTACCGTTAAGGCACTTGCATTGTTTTATTTAGTTACAAGCTAACTTTCTTTTATCTACTAACGGAGGCTGATATTTGTAGGAAAAGCGCTAATGTTGATCAAGGCCTCGTTTAGCAACGTAGCGAACGTTTTGCTTGACTGGGATGACGTGCACGACGACGATTTCTGTTCCTGGCGCGGCGTCTTTTGTGACAACACCAGCCTCTCCGTGCTTACTCTGTATGCTACTCTCTCTAATTTTCACTTTTTCTGTTTTATGTTTTCTTGCACTATTGTTCTGAAGCGCTATGGCATGGCCTTCTCTTCTGAAGTGACATGGATTTCTATTTAGTTCCAATGTTTCCGGTACATTTTTGCAGGAATCTGTCTAATTTGAACCTGGGTGGAGAGATTTCACCGGCAATTGGTGATTTGAAAAACTTGCAATACATGTACGCTTCTGTTTATTTTTATACTTTGCTTGAAATTTTAGAAGTGCAATTTTAGCATGGTCTGACTTTGTTTTATGAAAATACGGCAGAGACTTTCAGGGAAATAAGCTTACTGGTCAAATACCGGACGAACTCGGGAACTGTGCTTCTCTTGTGCATCTGTACCATCTCCACTTTTCCTTTATTTTTCCCTTTATGCCTATATGTGCATCATTTTAAACTTATGTTCCATGTTGGTTTTCTAATGTCACGTATTATTCTAAATACAGGGATTTATCTGAGAATTTGCTGTTTGGGGACATACCCTTTTCGATATCCAAGCTTAAGCAGCTTGAGCTTTTGTGAGTCCTGAGTTCTTCGTTGTCTTTTAGCACGTAATGTTTCGTATTGTAATGTTTTTGGTTCGGTTTGACTAAGAATTTATATTCCTGAATACAGGAATTTTAAGAACAATCAGCTGACTGGTCCCATCCCGGCAACTCTAACCCAGATTCCAAATCTCAAAACTCTGTAAGCTTTCTCTGGATCATGTTTGCATTCACTTGCCAATATAGTTTTTTTTTTTGGACTCACTTCTACGATGCTGGTGTCCTCATTGTTTATCATGGTATTTATCAGCAATTATGTATATTTATTTCATAAAAGATGTATTGTTTACTTGGTTTTATTTTTTAGCGACCTTGCCCGGAACCAGATTACTGGGGAGATACCAAGACTTCTGTATTGGAATGAAGTACTACAATACCTGTAAGTAAATGGGAACTTACCACAGGGCTTATATGAATCTATCTTCGGCAAAAATGGCATGCTTGTATAATTTGATGTCATGGTTAATTTGTCACTATGTTGAAATGTCTTATTCCTCCCTTGGCTAAACGTTTATATAAGAATCCAGTCTTGCAAAGCCTTCTACTTTTAAATCATTTGGTTGAAATTCTTTTTACAGGGGGCTACGTGGAAATTCTCTAACTGGAACACTTTCACCTGATATGTGTCAATTAACTGGCCTGTGGTATTTGTGAGTATTTGTGTATATATAGATTTCTAATCTTTTATATCCCATGCATTGTTTCTTTAGTCTTACATTATCTTTTAACAAACAGAAGTTTTCATATGTTGTTTCCAGTGATGTTAGAGGCAATAATCTCACTGGTACAATCCCAAAAAGCATTGGGAACTGCACAAGTTTTGAAATCTTGTATGTTTCCTTCCTTTGGTGACTGTTGATTTGATTGTTTAATTATCTACATATTTTAATGCATAGAAGATTGTGATTTTCATTATTTGGATCTCAGGGATATATCCTACAATCAGATCACCGGGGAGATTCCATACAATATTGGATTCTTACAAGTGGCAACTCTGTTAGTTTCCTGGCAGACCTAGTTTTTTTTTTTTTTTTTTTCCCGTCAAGTCATCTCTTTGAGAACTTGATTTGTGAGGAAGAGTTGAGGAGTTCGCTATTTATGAAAATTTCATATTCATTCTTGATTCTCATCGTGACAACATTCTATCTATTACTGTCCTTTCTTTTAGGTCCCTGCAAGGAAATAGACTAACGGGGAAGATCCCAGAGGTGATTGGTCTGATGCAGGCCCTTGCTGTTCTGTATGTATTGGCATTCTTGCTTATTTTACTTTTTTTTTATAATTAATGCATATAAAAGAGTATGTGGTGAGGTTGGTCGGTTATAAGTTACGCACTCTATCTTTGACTGACAGGGATTTGAGTGAGAATGAACTCAATGGGCCAATACCACCAATACTTGGCAACTTGTCGTACACGGGCAAACTGTGAGCTCCTGTTACTTTCAAAACGAATTGACATACTCTCTCTACATGTATATATATCATTATTTGCATTTGACACACATTGCTCCAGGTACCTCCATCGCAACAACCTCACTGGCCCAATTCCTCCAGAGCTTGGCAATATGTTAAAACTTAGCTACCTGTGAGATTTTTCCCGAAGTATATATCTTTTGGATGTAATGTACGGTTATGTATAATTTTCTGAGCTAAAATTTTTCGCAGGCAACTGAATGACAACAAACTGGTTGGGCAGATTCCAGCTGAACTTGGGAAGCTGGACCAGTTGTTTGAATTGTAAGTCATCGTTTCTATATGTTGGGTTCTTTTTCACAACAATGTTCCATTGATTTCCATGTCCTTCTACTCCTCAGGAATCTTGCCAACAATAAGCTTGAAGGACCGATTCCACCCAACATAAGCTTCTGTATAGCATTGAATAAATTGTAAGATAGTCCTATTCTGCACCTTTTTCTTCTGTTTTGGAAGTATGACATAAGTTTTATCCTTTTCATGCGATCTTATGCAATATAAATATTTTTTTGCATTTTGAGTTTTATGTTTGCTTTTCTTGCCCACTTCCTGAAGCAATGTACATGGTAATCACCTAAATGGATCATTCCCTTTGGGTTTGCGCAATCTAGAGAGCTTGACTTATCTGTAAGTTTTGACTCACTGGGTTTGAATTATTTAACGGTTATGATTATGTTGAATTCCTTTCCTGTACATTGATAGAAGAAAATTTCTGGACTGCAGAAATCTATCCACTAACAATTTCAAAGGCAGGATTCCTCTAGAGCTTGGACATATAATTAATCTTGATACACTGTAAGTTTCATAACATGTCTCTTTGCTGCTTATTATCCATCTTGGTTGGGTAGGATCTGTGAAAATTCCTTTCTGTTTCAGTGATCTCTCTGGCAACAACTTCTCTGGACCTGTTCCAGCTTCAGTAGGTGACTTGGAGCACCTTCTCACCCTGTAAGTCTGCAGTCAAAGCTTATTCTTTCCTACCTTTTCTTCTATTTTTGACTTACATTAATGTTTGGTGTTAATATTCATGATCAATATGTACATGCAGGAATTTGAGTAACAATCATCTTGATGGGTCTCTGCCAGCTGAATTTGGCAACCTCAGAAGTATACAGATTATGTGAGTTTTTAAGCTTATATATAATTTATCAAAAAAAAAAAAAGTTTTTAAGCTTATATATGTTGTAGTCTTTGTTGGTGTAATCTTGAGCCATCACCTTTTGATCTTTTCCTATTGGTAATGATATTTGTCTGTAATGATAGGGACATGTCATTCAATAATTTCTCTGGTAACATCCCTCCAGAGTTCGGTCAGCTGCAGAATATTGTCTCTCTGTGAGTAATCGGCTGCCTCTCCTTTCTTAAAATGATGATGGCTTTGTGGGAGTCACATTTTTGGCTAAAGCCATTTCCTTGTTAAAATGTTTTGGTAGGATGCTTAACAACAACAACTTGAATGGAAAAATTCCAGATCAACTAACAAATTGTTTCAGTCTGGCTACTCTGTAAGTTTACTTCCCTTTTCCTCTTCTAAAAATAAATTAACTTTTAAATTTTATAATTTAAAAATTTATTCATGCAGTTTTTGAAGTGTCTCTTAAGTACTTTATTCCTTGATATTTTAGGAATGTCTCTTACAACAATTTATCGGGAGTTGTACCTCCTTTGAGGAACTTCTCGCGGTTTTCACCTGACAGGTATGGCAAAAGAATGATATATATATATATTTCCCTAGTGGCTCCTATGATGATTTTGGGTATATTTATATCAGCTTCATAGGGAATCCATTATTATGTGGCAACGGGTTGGGATCAATAAGTGGACCTTATGCGCCAAAATCCAGAGGTACTAATCTGACTGTTTGAGTCATTTTGTTGGAGTCTTGGTCTTTCGCATTTAAATTCTATATATTTGTCAGGACAACAGGTGCGAGTGCATGTTTGTGGACAAGGAGTTGGAATTTTTTCTTAACATTTGAGTGGGTTGGAATTGTATCTTAATATAGCTAAGTTATTTTCTTTTATTACAGTGCTTTTCTCTAGAGCTGCAGTTATTTGTATGACACTGGGCTTCATTACATTATTGTCCACGGTGATAGTTGCTATCTACAAATCCAACCAACCAGAGCAATTGACAAAGGGATCTAAAGGGACCAGACATTGTATGCATTATTATTGACAGTCTACTTGTAAAATATTACATAAAATATTACAATCTTTTTTAATTCTGTGTCCTGAGATGCATTTCTTTTCTTTTTAGGTCATCCCACGCTTGTCATTCTTCACATGGATATGGCTATTCACACCTTTGATGATATAATGAGAATCACGGAGAACCTGAGTGAGAAGTATGTTATAGGATATGGTGCTTCTAGCACGGTGTACAAGTGCGTCTTGAAGAATTCCCGGCCAATTGCAATTAAGCGAATTTACAACCAATATCGAAACAATGTGCGAGAATTTGAGACTGAACTTCAAACCATTGGTAGCATCCGACACAGAAACCTGGTCAGCCTACATGGATATGCCCTGTCTCCCTATGGAAACCTCCTCTTCTATGACTACATGGAGAACGGTTCTCTATGGGATCTCCTTCATGGTTAGCTACCTAAATTGTGGTTTCGTTTGTTAATTTTGGTGAATTTTAATATGATGAGTCATGATTCATTTTTGGTGATTATGGATAGGGGGTATGATTCAAAAGGTAGGCTATTATTTTTTTAAAATTCTGAAACTAAATCTGTTTTAAACTCTGGAAGAAAGCTGCTGTTTTGTTTTGGTCCCCTTGGATGTAGAATCACGTGCATAACTGAAGTTGGGTAACGGATTGTGCAAATAAATGAACTTGCATATTTACTTTGGGTAATGACTATCTATTACAATACTGAGTCGTTTTGAACTGGTTTAAGATTTCTATCTTCGACAACTTTGGGAATTTGGAGAGTTTGAATATTTAACAATATATTTTTGGATATATTTTTTTAGTCTAATTACTAAATGCATCTCATCTCTCCCTCGTGTTGTGACTTGTACAACAGGACCATCAAAGAAAGTTAAACTTGATTGGGAGACGCGATTGAATATAGCTGTTGGGGTTGCTCAGGGACTTTCTTATCTTCATCATGATTGCAACCCCCGAATTATACACAGGGATGTTAAGTCCTCAAATATCCTGCTGGACGAGAATTTTGAGGCTCATCTCTCTGATTTTGGGATTGCCAAATGCATCTCAACTGCAAAAACTCACGCATCCACTTACGTTCTTGGTACAATTGGCTACATTGACCCAGAGTATGCCCAAACCTCCCGACTCAATGAAAAATCAGATGTTTATAGCTATGGCATTGTTCTCCTGGAGCTACTTACTGGGAAGAAGGCAGTGGACGATGAATCAAACTTACAACAACTGGTATGTCTTCAATATCGGGAAATTCCTCTTCTTTGTGAACCATTAAAGACTCTGTCTATAGATGAAATTCAAGGTGAGGTCAAACTTGGTTGAATAATCTGGCTTGTTTGGCCTTTTTGATGTATAATTCGGGATGATGTCTTTTCTGGATATCGGGAACTATCATCCCAACTTTGCAAAGTTGGGAACATTCATTCAAACTGAGGATTACCAACTTGTGTGCCAAGTTAACATCCTGAGCAGATCGAAGACTTATTTCTAAAGTTCTGATTTTAGTTTATTTTCTTGTCTCTCACATGATTGTATTTATTCCCAGATAATGTCCAAGGCAGATGATAATACAGTAATGGAGGCTGTTGATCCCGAGGTATCTGTGACATGCATGGATTTAGCCCATGTCAGAAAGACCTTCCAACTTGCTTTGCTATGCACTAAGCGGAACCCTTCTGAGAGGCCAGCCATGCATGAGGTAGCTAGGGTTCTGGTCTCCCTGCTTCCAACTCCTCCTGGGAAACCTTGTTTTGAACCACCTAATACCATGGACTATACTCAATTCATGATTGACAAGGGGCAACAACAATTGAAAATGCAGCAGCGGCTGGTGCAGCAGGATAACACTTCGTCAGATGCTCAGTGGTTTGTTCGGTTTGGTGAAGTTATATCTAAGAACACCCTATGAAGTATTCAATTGGTCATTTTGGCATGCACAATATCAGAAACAGAAAGGAAAGAATGGATGGAAGAAGAAAATCCCGAGTTGTGGCCTATATAGATGAATATCTGCGACTTGTTATTGACTAATTTTACTCCCGAAGTCATGATAGGACATTTTCGTGCAGCTGAATCTACCGACATTGCATATAAGCCTTCCTTTGTTTGTTTTGCTTATTTTGTTGTAATATGTGCTGACAAGTTGTTCATGTTAGGATATAGTCGATATAAGTTGCACTAGTCCAAGCTTTTATTTGTTTCCCGCTTTGCCATTCAAATTTTTACTTCTTATTTGGTACTGTTAAGATTCTGCTAGAGGCAAGATAACGATAGACTTAATTAGGCTAAATGATAACCTTTGAACAGAAAGTTAAAAACGTATGTTTTGAGAAGGCTTGGAGCCATAAAGGGGAAAGATTTTTTACAGGCAGTTGTATAAGCAGTCATTGTGGAGTACGTACATACAACGTTCCCTAATAATTGAAAATCAATCCTCTTATGGACAAAGAACATGAATTAGTGCACTACATTTGCTACGAGGAAACATAAGAAAGTGGTGTAAAACTCTGTAAAGTGGTGTAAAAAATTCTCTATATTTCGTAGCGAGAAACTTACAATTGCAAGGGAAAAAAAAAAACAAAAAAGCATTATTATTTCCTTTGACTACAATCGGGAAAGCAGAAAAACAAAATTGCTATTTATCTTAGACCTTCTAACCTGTTGGTTACAAAACTCTTGTGCTCCCCCCAATTGTTGGGCGATGCATCGGTAAAGCATAAGCAAACTCTTGTTCCCCCTTTTATGTTGGCCTGAGAAAGCACAAACATTCCAAAATGAGTTGATGTTCTATACTCTGCGACTGTCCAGTTGATTAAAGTCACGTTTTTAAAGGAATAAAAGATAGTTATGACTTCCTAAACGGAAAAAAAAAAAAAGAAAAAAAAAAAAAAAAAGAATACGTAAGCTGGCAAGAGTTTTGGTAAGCATCTGACGTTCTAGACAATGAGACTGAAAATAAAGCGAGACAAACTTCAAATCAAACCGCATTAATATCTAATGCTACCTGTTAACATAATGTGGTCCAATTTCAGGAACACTCCTGTAACTCCCACGTTGATACAATTTCCTTCCCACCCATTCTCTGCAATTTATTCAACCAATTTATTCATCTTCAACTTGAATGCTCTGAGACCATGAGCAATAATGCAGAGCAAGAAACAAAGATTGAACTAAAAAATAACAAATTATGTTATAACTCAAATATGACTTTCCCAGTATATTGGATTAATGGAAACTACAAAATGCTAATATTGTAGGCAGCCAAACTCACACACCTCATGTGCTTGATAGAAAGGACCAGGCGTATTCTCTTTTGAGCCCTTCATTAAAGCAATTAAAATTACTTGCGTATTAGTAAGAATACATAATAGACAGTATGAATATCTGCCTTCCAACAGTTGTTTGAATAAAACAGACCTTAGTAGGCAGATGCATTTTCGACTGAGATTTCCCATTATGCTGGGTGTCCGAAGAAAGGGAGAGCTGGCAATTACTGGTATTAGAAGGCATATCCACATTATATTTAAACAACTTGTAAATTGAATATGAATTTATGAAACTAATTGGAGCAAAAACTTACAGACAATCCTATTGGCATAAATCTACTAGAAAGAAAAGTTGAGAGAAATCCCCTGATACACCAACCTATATCATACCTACCTTACTAAATAGTTCAATTGGTGGCTTGTCTGGAAGCATCTTACGAGTTGAAAAGTTGAATTCCTAAGATAAGTATTAGCCGAATATTAAAAAAAGCAATGACTAATTACCGAACCGGCAATATATATTGTACGTGAAGGATATCTGAGTTACCCTTGAGAAGGCAACTTCTTGCTTGAAATTTTGGAAGACATCAAATTCTCCTGTACTTGAAAGTATCTGTTTCAGATGCAATACTGTTCTGAAAATAGTTATCACTATAAATAAATGCCAATAAACGGCTTCCAAATGTTAAAAATGAGATCACCTTTCTAGAAAGAGGGAAAGCTTTAAATTTGTTAACTGTTTTGCAGCTCTCCTGCTTTAGAGCTTCAGTAGAATTCAGACTGCAAGAAAGTTAACCATGTAAACTATAAGCTCAGAAATATGGACAAAATGGCACATTGAACACGCATAAACTTTAACTATTTAGTACTGTTACCTACACTTCACACTCGAGATGCTATTGTTTCATATTCAACTTTCCAATGACATAAGCTAAAATTTTAGACCTTTTACCTTTTACCTTCTGTGGTTTCACTATGTGAAAGAGAGTTAGAATTATATAAATTCCCTGCCTGCAATAAAGAGATTATTAGATTCCCATAATGACAGCATATGAATTTTTGTAGGAAATGATTGTCTTTTGGCCTACATTGTTAGATTTGTGTTGCATAGCCCTCTCTGAGGTCTTCAGGTGAAACACCTAAAGCAATTGGAATTCGTTAAGATATTCAGAAGCACCAACTATAAAAGGACAACAGAAACATATTTACTAGTTACTTTAAAGTCTCGCAGCCGTGGTATGCTCCTCTTATAAAGGGGCAAGGGAGTCTCAAGAATCTGCAAAGCACAATAGTTATGTGTTACAATGTGTTAATGCCTTACATATCCTCATGAGTTTTTCATAAAGTAAAAGCACCAACTTTTCTGTTTAAGGGGCGTGCTTTGAAGGTGTGGCCATTTGACTTTACATGCCCATCTGACTCTGTGCTCGTCTTAGACCTGCCATTGAGCATCCAACATGGCATCAGCTAACTAAGCAGATTTTGCTATGTCAACCCCAAAAACCATCCTAATCTCAGAAAAATAACTATACCTATGTCTTTGTGCCCTACGTGCTGTCGCCAGATTGGGTTCTCTAGGAATAGTAACTTGAGGTCTAGTATGCACTGAGTTAACATCAATGGTTTCAATGGTTCCAACCTGCAAAAACAACTCGAAATCCCTTGGTTTATGAACAGATGATATAGAAAGACAATTTCAAATATCAAGAAAAATATTTTATCTACATGTAATTATTTTGTTTGAAACAGCGCATGGTTAGTGAAAGGATCATAGTAATCCAAGCATAAAGATCACTCTCCCACAGGCGTTGCATACCTTTTTAGGCAACTTGTGTAGCAAAGGAGGTTGATGCTTCAGGTGAGCAACCTGCTTTGAAATATTAAGAAATGAGAGTATCTTTCAGAGATGCTAACAACTGAAAATCGCATACAACACAACCACATTCTAATTATATTATAGTATTTTAGCAAGTTTAAGATGTACTGAAAAACAAAAAGTTTAGTACAAGCAATAAAGTAGTTCAAGAAGCACAACAAGATGCTATTTATGCTGTATGGTGAAGAAAATGGTGTGAAACAAGAAAAAATGTATCTCCCAGTCTTCACATATTCATTTTCTGGGTGGTGATTCATATAGTCCCCAAGCACAAATTCTTACCACTCTTTGTATTTTTGTAACTACAACTTACGGAAAACTATCTGAAATAACTGCCAACATACACTTTTTTTTGGAACCTCACCTGGCAAAGCCCTTCGGACTCTCATCATGTTCTAGGTGGTGATTCAGATAATCCCCATGCTCATATTCTTACCAATCCTTGTATTTTTGTAACTACAACTTACAATGAAAAACCATCTAAAGCAATTCTCAATGTACACTTTCTTGGATAACATGAAACCTCATCAAGGCAGGACACTTTGAACTCACACCTTTGGGGAGTAAGCTCTAAATATACGATCTCACGGCCCATCTCAAGTCTGCTGTTTGACCACTAGGCTGCACCTGGCGGGTAACTCTCAATATACACTTGAAACAGATGGTTTACATTTTTTATTTTGAAAAGGACCTGCTTTTATGAAGTGATAGGTGGACAAATCTCCCAAACTCGATCCAAACTGAAGTATCAACTTGTGATTAGTATGTTTTAACAGTATCGATATTAATAACAATCAACATTTAGTTTCTTCTTTTCTGGAATGAAAAAAAGACATCTAAAATAAGAGTTTCTTCTTTTCAGGTTCAAAGACGTAGTTTATATATACAAATGTTCCAGAAGTCATGACTATGACAACAGTAACAAACAGATCAGAAGGCATCAATACCAAATTAACAAACTCTACTGCACCTTTTGTAAGTAACCAGCTTCCAACTTTTGTCTTTTGGTAGCTTGGCTGTCAATTACCCAAGAAGTCCCTGAACTCTTTCCATCAACGTGTACTAACTTCTTCTGGAACCTATAGAGTCATGAAGAAAAATTTCAGAAAAATGCAAAATATCGAAAAGTGCTAAAACCATGAGAATAAGTACTTTTACGTCTTCTATAACATTGAATATGCACAATCTCATTTACTAATCTTTGGTGAAAGGTTCAATTGGGTAACGCTGCCTACTAGTGAAAAACACCACCAGTCAAAAAAGTATTTGAGAAATAACCAGTACCTTCTCAAGAATCGTGTGGAATGAACTTCCCGAGGTGTATTCTGCTTGGCCAAGTGACTTGCTGTTGGTTTCATTAGAGTTGAACTCCTTACTAAAGTTGACTTGACTGGGGACTTTGTTTTGGCTTTTGGACCTGCTTCTGCCATCTGATAAAATACCAAACCTAAGGATATGAATTTGTCATTAGTTACACAACAAGGTGAAACATATGGAACAACAACAAGAAACATGAAAGGGTCGTTAACACAACAAATGAATGAAGAAGAGGAAATATTGGTCTCTGCAAAGCATCAGGGGCAAACCAGATTCAGAAATGCCAATACTGGGCACTGTTAAATATAAGGTGAATCAATTAATTATATATTTCTGCAATCATTTGTCGACAAAACCTTACTCATTACAATGCACAAATTCTAAAGTAAAAAAATTGAACAAATGAGACAGATAGACAAAAGGGGCCCATTTGGTTATCGTCATTGCTATCAGTGAGGGAGGAAAAACACTCGGCTGGTTGTCCTGCCTCGTACAAATGAACCAAACAAATATACATGCCGGGACCAAACCAGGACTAAATTTCGTAAAGGTGAAACAGAGAGGAAGTTAATCCTTATACGGCCAAGTATTGTTTTATTATAGCTGCCTTGTCGATCTCATATAAAAAAAGTATGACAGTGTCAGAGAGGCTTAATAGCACCCAATCTCCATTAGTCGTCATTATCACTTACTATCGGCAGTCCCCTATCGGCATTTTTCTGTAGCACTAATTATTTATCAAACAATTTTCAGATTATTGGCAATTCAAAGGGAGAAGATCAAAAAAATAATTACCAAATAGACACATATCAAAATAGTCCATTTATTTATCTTATGATTGCAGCCTAGAATTTCATAACCAGATCATGAAACTGCTCAAATTTCTCTCAAAGACGGAAAATGAGTGGATGATACTAATACCATCATTGATCCGTTATTAACGAAAAATAATTGCAGGAAAAAACAATGTCAAATAATTCAGTAAAATGTTACCTCTGTTAACCTCATCTGTTGCAGAGACTTCAGAACCCATGCAGCAATCAGAGACATTTCTAGCGTGATCCATGTTTTCGTCATTTCTGAATTGAGCAGAGGTGTTTGTACTTTCTACAACAAGGTCGTTTCCCCACTTCAACTTTAGAACGAAAGCTGGAAATTAATCATTGAGACGGTTAGAAAAGAATGGAGTTAGACCGTATGAGACATTCAGATACACAACTGACATGGAATTTGCAAAATGTGATCTAATTTCTACAAATATAAATTGCAATGAGATATCAGATATCTTTATCATTTATATAAAAAATGAAAATCAACCATATCACGTGTAAGGAGTATAACCATCCATAAAAAATGGACATGCTGTGGAAATTCTTACGCGAAGGCGGATAACTTTTTGCTGATTCGAACCAGCGCTCGATTTCTCTGGCCTCCATATCAGTCTCCGGCAGAGTGAAATCATAAAACCGGGACGCATCGAACTCGTAATCAAGATCGATTTCTGCAGAAGACACAAGCTGTTCCATGACAAACTCCTCCATGTCTTCGTCCATTTCTCTATCGCTTTCGCTACAATTCCACACTCTCAGAACTACGTGTCAGGCACAGAAGCCAAGGAACGCCATTGATACTGTAAAGTTCCACTCGATTCCTAATGTAGATGCATATATTTCCTTTCTCCTGTATTTTTCTCTTTTCTGTTTTCCTCGGTAACCGTCACCTAAAATGAGAAACAAAGGTCTGGCTTTACAACTTCAGGACAACGAACCAAAAAAACAACATTAATTCAACGATTTTCCTTCAGTCTATCTCTCTTTATCAGAGAATGACAAATAAATTCCCGTGTCATTCCCTTCAAACCTTCATCAAAGCCTTTTCCTCCCTCTAATTTTCCCGGCAAATCTCTCTGCCATGAGTATTATTATCCGGGAAATAATTTCTACATAGAGATGGAGAAAGAGAGTTATTTGAGGAACGTTCTGATAAGGAAAATCCCCTAATATTCGAAGGGAAAATCAGTGTCGGAGCGAGCGGCGATAATTTCGGGTGGCGTTAACGAGGCCTGCAAGTGAACGGATGAGAAGCAGAGGAAGATGACGGAGCCGGCTTTTTATAGCGCCCAAATTTGAGAATGGGTCCGAATTTTGAACTATCGGGGGTCCGACTCCGACTGTTTGAATAACCCACGGGTCAATATCGATTTGAGATGCATCATGCTACAAACTACAAAGCTGTGCACCAATACAAACTCACTACACGATAGAAATGTGAATTTATAAACATAATTTAGACAGTAGATTAATTGCTATGTTTTCTTGTTTAATTTTAGAGGCAGACCACATTCAAGTCACTTTGAATTCTTTTGTATATTCTTTACAGTTATACGAGAGAAATGTATAAAGAGATTTTACAAAAATAAATTTATAAACTGACGTATCTTAATGTAGTATATTAATTTGTAAAACTATTTTTATTATAAAATAAATCTACGTATAATAAGAAACCATATAAATTTATAAATTTATTTTTGTGAGATCGCTATGTGACTGTAATAGTTCTCTGTAATTAATTTTTTGAATATAATAGAATTTAAATAATATGTCTATTTATTTTCAAATTATATGTTGGGACTAGACAGAGAATTTTATAAATTAAAATCGAGAAATGATTAGTACAGTTGTGAGTGTGCAAGCGTTGTGCAATCACTTTAAAAAGAAAATAAATACGAGATTCATATGAAAAGAAATTAATTTTTTAATAGTAGACTACACTTTTTTTCAAAATAACTACATAACGCTTACGTATTTCACAACTATACACAACATTACTCGTTAAAACCTTCTAATTATTTTGTGTAATATATCCTCTAGACAATGTTTGTGTAATACCATCTACTTGGGTGAATCTTTTTAAATAGTATTTACCATGCACATGATCAATAAACTAATTTAAGAAACATGATTACCACAAATAACTAAAATAAAGTCTAGTATTAGAGGTAGTGATCTTAAAAGTAAAGATTAAATGAGTTCAATAAAGTTATTTTTTGGAGCTACAAATTTGTATTCTCCTTCTATTTACTAGACTAAAAATATATATAATGAGTTTATAAATTGATATGATTTAATACGATTTATTAAATTATAAAGTTATTTTATGGTAAAATAAATTTGACTTGTTCTATTAAGCTATTACAATGTCATAATGCGCTATGAACGTCCAATGATGATTCCCACCGTCCCGGGAGGAGCACAAGAACAGACGGATTTCGTGCACCGATGGTCCAACGTACCATGTAATATCATCCAACATCTTATCAAATTTGGTTTTTACGTTTGTTTGTCAGCTTGACGTAATTGTAAACATGAAGATGGCACAGCAATTCAAGCTTTTTGAAATTCAAAATTGCAGAGTATATACAGTAAAGAGAGAGAGAGACGAGATGACTGGTTTGTCTTTGTTTTTCTTTTATTTCTTTTTCTCGGGAAAATTGGCCCTACGTGAGTTATTTCGTGGTGTTCCCTCTTCTTTACGACTCCGTGAACGAATCTTTCCAGGTTGCAGCCGGAAGACGTGTTTGTCTTCTTCTAATGACGTGAAAGGGGATACGCTCCTGCAAATTCAAAATCCAAAGGAAGGTGACTAGCTGGCCACAACCTCTCACAAAACCGCCACTTCATGTTGGTCCAAAAATAGATTGTACTTTTCTGTAGATTTTGAGTTGAATAATAAGGTAAATAATGCATGGGTACGTAAGTATACCCTCCCTCCTTCCTAAAACAGTAACAGTCATTTGACATATTGGGTTTCAAATTCAAGTAGTTTTAACACTTCTGCTGATGGAAAGAGGCCAATTCAAGTAGGGTCAAATTCAAGGGTTTAGTATGTTTGGACAGATGTGTCGGTTCTTTGGATCTTCTGCATAGTCCACCCGGATGACTTTGTAACTGCTTTTAAACTTATGACAAAATAATGGTGAAGTTGCTTTTGCATGTTTGCTGGCTAAACATTAAAGGAAAGTACTAAAAAAATGATGAGATTGTAGTAATTTAAATACTCAACAAATTCTTGTGCAAAAAGAGACACAAATAACTCATATATATTTTCCATTATAAATATAGAAGCATTATTATTTAATAGGCAACAATTTGTGCAGTATTTAATAAGATACTAAACTATTAAACTCCATTTTTTTATGAGTTACTAACCGGACAAGGCACCTGTCCGTCTCATTTTAAAAAATACAATGGAAGGCAAATGCTCGGATCGCGGGCGAGCGAAGAATACTCACACCCCAAGGAGAGCAAGGAGTCTTTGCATGGGTGTGTTGGCACGTTGGGCAAGTAAACAATGCTCAAACCCAGAGGCGACCAAGGAGTTCCCAAATCCTGACGCGAGCAAAGAGTGTCTGCACATAGGCAAACAATAAGTGCTCAAGGCGAGGACTGTAAAATAGCATGAAGGTTCGGTCAGGGGCTAAGAGTGTTTGTCCAATAAAATGGTGAGGAAAAGTATTCGTCCCAGGATGGAAAAATAAAAATTGGTCGAAAAATGAAGGTACTACATGAAAATAAAGGTAGGTTGTAAAAATGAAGATAGGATGAAAAAAAGAAGCTTCGGCAGAAAATAAAGATAGGGCAAACAAATACAGATAGGTCAGAAAAATGAAGGTAGGATAAAAATAGAAGATAAACTTGGAAATGAAACTTGGTTGGAAAATAGAAAAATGTTGTAAAAATGAGGTAGGAGGGAAAAATGAACTTAGGGGCGATTATCCAAACAAATAATTGAAATTATCTTGCACTCGAGGGGTGAGCACTTTGCTCAATGCAAGCAAAAGTACTCGCATCCAGGAAGGCAAGTGAAGCGCACACACATTGTTTGGTGCGAATAAAAATATTCGCCACCTCTATTCTCAATCCCAGGGTGAGCAAAGATTGCACAAAACTGACCGAGCAAAAGTGCTTGCATCTTGCGGTGAGGAAAAGGTGTCCCATTTGGCCAACAAACAAGTGCTTATCTTTGGGGCTAGCATTAAAAAACAAATAGATGAAGTGATGTTTATGAAGTGCTTGTTCCAAGGGGCACAAAAATAAAATGTGCTTGCAGCCTAGAGCGAGCAACAATATTTCTCCCCCTTGAGATAAGCATTCTGGTTGTATTACATGCTAAAAAATCATTTCTGATGGTTTTGGGAGCTCCTACAAATCGTACCAGCTCTACTAGATTTAATGTCTACATGAGAGCTCGGATTGCGTGGGAGCTCGACTCCTAAGTAGCCCTGCACAATAGCCCAACCGAATGGTTTCAACCCGACCCGCAGAAAAGGATCACAAGAACACAAATCCGATCCGACCCGTAAATTTCGGATCGGGTCGAATCCGTTCCTTTCAATCCTTCACCATTTGTGGACACAACAGACCTAAAAAATCCTTCTGATCTTTTTTTTTTTTTTTTTTTTTTTTTTTTTTTTTTTTTTTAAATAGAAATCTAATGCTTGAGTCGTATACACCAGGAAATAACACAAAAAACAATGGAAACTGATCTATAGCTAAGATCTACAAGCACTACTAAGATCTAACCATCTTAAAGCCCCAAGTATACAATCTAACCACCAAACCCATAGAGGGTCCTTCCCTACCTCTTCAAGGCGTAAACCACATCCATAGCTATCACGGTCTTCCTCCTAGCGTGCTCAGTGTGCGTCACAGCATCGCGGATGACATTCTCCAAGAAGATCTTGAGAACACCTCGGGTCTCCTCTTAGATTAGACCACTGATACGCTTCAAGCCACCCCTGCGAGCCAAACGGTGAATCGCGGGCTTAGTGATAACCTGTATGTTATCGTGGAGAACCTTAAGATGTCTCTTTGCTCCTCTCTTACCCAAGTCCTTACCGCCCTTTCCACGTCCTGACATTTTCACAGAAAGTTGTTGAGAAAGAAAAGGTCAGAGCAAAAACTAAACTCGCACAGGTAGCCAAAAAAACCCTTCTAATCTTACTGCGGCTAGAGTTTGAGGAGAAAGAAAACCTTAAAGTCGAGTGATCGGTCTCCACCGACTTTGTGAGTTGTCGAGCCCGATTCGTTGCCTAAACTGATCAACTCAATTTTCTTCGGATGGGCCCAATCGGGTCATTCGGTTTGATCGGATTCGGGGCCTTTTTGCACAGGCCTACTCCTAAACATATAAAGCTTACCAGATCTCTAGTGCATGTTTGGGGTTGCGGTAGAAAATATTACTTTTAACTTAAAGCTTATAGCTTAGAGCTTAACGCAATAAGTTCTATTATTAAAAAGCTATTTATTGTATGGGATCCGTATGTCTATAGCACTTTTAAACATGCTAATTTATTTGGAAACAAATTTAAAAAGCACTTTTTGACATAAAAAAGACATAAAAAGGCATATACTTGATAAAAATAAAATATTATAATAAAATAATAACAAAAATAGTCTAATAGATTTTTCAATAATTATAATGAAAAAGAAAATTTCTTCAACGATGCATAAGTGATAGGAGAAGAATGAAAAATATTGATGGGCAAAGTTTTGAGTAGATTATAAGGGAATAATAAAAAATATAGATTGGCAAAATTGTCATTGTGTTAAAATGATGAGAGTCATTTCGTAATGTACATAGTACGGTAAAATAGGGATTATTTTTTCTAAAGTACTTCTGACAAAAAGCATCGCTTTGGTGCTTTTGTTGAAACGTAGTTTTCTGCTTTTTCTTAGTTTAGAAGTACTTTAATGTAAAACTATCAAACGGATAAATTTTTTCATATAAGCACTTTATACCATTCTACCGCACTTTTTAGACCTCCCACCACAATCCCAAACAGGCCTAGTATCTAGCTTTTGATCAAATTTATTGGATTATATGAAAAATTGGATCTCGAGCATGTAAAGCGTACCGGATTGTCAATAGTATCTAATCAAACCCACGACAGAAATCTCCATATTAAAACTAGCAAGTTGAAGACAAAAATACCAAGAAAAAAATCTTTATCTTAGAATCATCAAACCAACGATAGAGACATCCATCATAAATCTTCATCTGAGATCCTTGACAACAGCAACATTGTGGGTTTCTGTTGAAAGTAAAGATATTTCTAGTTGTTTCTCTATATTTTTATCTTTGTCAAAGCCTCGGGTCGTGTTGTTGTCAAATTTAGGGGTGTAATCAGTCCAGTTCGATCTAGTTTTTGAACGGTATGTACTGGTTTTGAAAAATCTAAGAATCGATACCGGATCGATTCACTATCGAAACCGGAATTTCTAATTTTTTCAATTTTACGGATTATCTATATTAGTAATAATATGATATTTATATATACTAAACTAATAGTCTATTTATATTATAGTATGAGTGCATTATTTGATAATAATTAATATATACTAGCATAGTAATGAATTTAACTATAGTTTATATGTGATCAATTGTATAAAAATGTATTTTCAAAAAGAATATATATTATAATTTATTATGCTAAAACTGTATTTATCCTTAATATACATATATATATATATTTATATCAAAAGTAAATTTATACTAATAACTTAATATTAATATTTATGTTTAAGACTAAAATTTATATGTTATATCATATGTTGTATAAAAAATTATAAGATTAATTTTATGTTATATTAATTTTATATTATAAGATTAAAAGATTTGAATAATAAGATTAGAATTCATGTTACATTAATTAGCAATTTAGCATATAATATATAATATAATATAAAAAACTATAAATATATACCGTTCGATTCAGTTTAAATTGGTTTTTAAAATATGAAAATCGATACCATATTGGTTTAGGACCAATTTTGATTCTTAAGAATCGGTATTGTACTGGATCGCTTACAAATTAGACCGAATTTTTCGATTCGGTCTTGTCTGATCTAAATTGATTTTTTATTTATTTTTTACACCCATAGTCAAATTCAATAATGTCAATTCAATTGTCCGTCTCTAGGGTGGTTTGCACCATAGTTGACAAATGAACACGCCTATAGGGAAGAGAAAGAACGTAAGAATGAAAAACAAGAATAGGGTAGATGGAGTGGAGAGTGCGGAAGAAGATGAATATGAAACTAATTTTGAAGATTTCTAGTTATCATCTGCTGGTTTGATTTGGATTAGGATTGCTTATATCCGATTCAATTTGTTTTAGGGGTATTTTAATCATTTGGATATATGGCAAGGGCATTTTAACCTAGCCTAAGTCTCTTGTAGGGACACCTTAGCTGGATCATCATTTGTGGTAAAGACATTTCAGTCCAACATGATATGCATAGGAACCTTTTTATCCCACACATGACATGAATAGGTAAAAGATAAGATTTAAGCTTGCTATTTTATTATGGATAGATAAAACTCAATTTAAAAATCAACAAAATAATAATAATAATAATAATGGGGAAGACCCAAAGAAACCAACAACCAAATCTCATAATGATAAATCTACAACTAAATTTTAATTATTTACAACTCTATTTAAAATAAAGGGTTTTTATATAAAATAAAAAATGCTTTTAAATGAAATGACATAATTACTTTAATTAATTTGAAGTGGGTAGTAAAATAGTTGTAAAAGAATTGTAACTGAATTTAGGGGTAAAAATTTTTTCGGACCGGATTGAATTCACCCATGCTTGGTCTCGATCCATGGTACCTCAAAAATTTGATTTTCGGTTCAGTTCCAGAGTATGGTTTTTTTTTTTTTTTGACCAGACTAAAACCAACTGAATCAATTACATATAAATTTTTTAAATATTTTTTTATACGTATAATATATTATTTATATAATAGTTGTATAAGTTAATTATGTAATTTTCTCTAATCTATCACTATTGACAATATAAAATGTAAAATAATATATGTTATCAATTAACTAATATATTATACGATAAATCATATGATAATATATGTTATTATATGTAGATACATATTTTACTAAAGTACTAAGTTAGTAACTATTTATATTTAATATAAATAATTATTTTTTTAATGAGTTAGTTATATAATTTACATTAAAGAGCTCACTTATTATGATTTTATTAATTTAATTAATTTTTTGTATTACATTATCTACAAAAAATGAAATGAGGAAATATCGTATCAATAGCTAACTATCCAATCCCATTCGGGTAAATGATAGATTGAAATTTTTCATCTGTAACTCGGATCAAATCGGACTGGACCTATTACATCTCTAAGATCATTATCTATTTTTAAATAGTTGTAAAAGAAGTGGATACTATTAGGCATTATTTAGACATTAAGATGAGATGAGACAAGAAGTTTATAAATAGTAATGAATGATTTGAGTTAAGACGTTTTATAAAATTTTGAGAAATAAGTGAGAAAAAATTGAATAAAAATTTGATTTTTAGAATATAATTTTTATTTTAAAATTTTAAAAAATTATAATGATTAAATAAAAAATAAAAAATTATTTATATTTATAATATTTAAATGTTGAAACGATAGCATGTTATAATTCTGAGAGTAGCTGAGCCCAAGACCACCTCACATAAACGTTAAAACACCTCTCTCATCCACATTTCTAGCAAAAAAAACCAAAATTTCCACTCCGACGGACCACCCGAGGTCGCATCCATTTCCGGCGGGCCGACCAGACCACGAACCCAAAATCCGCCGGGTCCACCGCCATGCGCCTCATAGTGCCTTTACAAGGCGTTGTTCAAGGCCGAGGAGGCCTTATCTTGGGCTCTCTTATCCCCTGCGCGTTGTTCTACTTCTTCCAGCTCTACGTTAAACGGCACCGTTCTCCTAAGTCCGGTTCGAACCATATTTCGCCGTCTCAGTCCTCTTCTAACCTCGCTGAGCTCCAACGCTCTTCTTCGAGGTCCAATTTATCGAGCCGCGGGTCCATAGGCCGGGTCCAGGTCTCATCTAGAGTGAGCTCGATTGCGAAACCGAACGACTCGCCATATTATATTGGTTTGGATAAGGTTTCGGAGGATGCTTATGACAGGTTTGATAATCCGGATGGGGTTATCCAGCTAGGGTTGTCGGAAAACAGAGTGAGCTTTTTGCTCTTTTAGTTGATTTTTTTCAAAACTCCGGCTACTTTTATATTTTGGTGGTTTGGGTTTATGTTAATTACGCGTTTTTCCTATTTTGGATGATTGTAGCTCTGTTTTGATTTAATTGAGAAATGGTTTTCGGAGAACGCGAAGGATTCAGTAATAGGAAGTGACGGCGGTGATTTGAGTATTAGTGGAATCGCGGCGTACCAACCTTTCGATGGATTAATGGAGTTAAAAGTGGTAAAATTTTATACCTCTATTCATTTCAAACAAAGAAAAGTGAAGATTTTACTTTTTGGGATTGTTGGAACTGATGCTATTTTGGCTTCAGTAGCAAATGAGTGTGAGACTTTCGAGCGTTCTTTGTTAACTGATGATTGGTATCAGCATTTAATTAGCTTGAGTTTTTTCATTGTGAATTTAAGCCATTTTATCTATTACTTTTTCTCTTTACATTTTTAGTACACTCGTTATCATCACCATTGTCTTGCTTGAATCTAAGATTAGAAACTGTTTATAATTTTGTAACAGAAGATTTAAAAAGAAACGAGTAGATCCTACAGAATTGAATTTAAGGTTGCGATTGGGTGCTGAGGTGATTTCGGATGATATGTGAATAGTAATGTTTTGTGGGTCCCATTGAAATGTATTTGAATGTATGAAGTAGGTTGATATATATTTAACTTTTTATATGAAGTTGAAAAAGTAGTGGTCCATCAATGATTGGTTTGAGATAGATTGAGATGGGTTTGGCACCCAAACATAGCCGAGTACTCCATTAATATCCATGTTTTGTATTTGGATGGAAAATCATTCCTCTGTTTGGCTGATTTAGCCATTCCTATGCCCTTCACATGCCAAAAGAAAAAAAATCGAAAGAACGAAATGGAAAATTGAAGTCCGTTATTCCGGTTGAGATGAGAGTGATTTTGTTTTGGGCAAATGCTGGGGCTGCACAAGGTAAACCCTTTCCCCATGATAGACCTTTCTAACCCATGGGTGAAAGTGGGGGATTGGATTACAGGTCTCTGGTAATAGCACCGGAAATCTTTCCACCAAGCTAGCTGCAATCTCCAGGAGTGAAGTTTTATTTTGGAGTTAGAATCTTAGTCCAGGTAGCTTTGACTAGTTAAGAACCAGTTTCTTGTTTATAATGGCTTCTGGTGTGATTAATATATTTAATTAATCTTATGAATTCTCTGAAGTTTGTGATGTTGCCATTTTTATTAATATGATTTTTTGTGTATCTTGCAGGCAATGGCAGGTTTCATGTCTCAGGTCATGGGACCAGCAGTCTCATTTGACCCTTCGCAGATGGTGTTGACCTGTGGGGCTACTCCTGCTCTTGAGATACTTTGTTTCTGTCTGGCAGACCCGGGAAATGCATTTCTTGTACCCACGCCTTATTATTCTGGGTAATATCACATTCATGAAAACAGATATCAGTGAATAAGTGCTACTTTTGAATCAACAAATAAACCAAACCCCTCCCCACTGCTCTGAGTTTTCTATGCTCAAATCTACTGTGGAAGCTAATTAATAAATAATCTACAGCTTTGACAGGGATATAAGATGGCGCACTGGAGTGGAATTAATACCAGTTCACTGTCGCAACACTGACAACTTCATTATAAGTATCACATCTCTTGATCAAGCATTTAATCAGGCAAGAAAACGAGGAGTAAAAGTTCGTGGGATTCTCCTCTCCAATCCTGGCAATCCTGTTGGCAACTTGCTACCTCGGGAAACACTTGAGGATATTTTATACTTTGCCCAAGAGAAGAACATCCATATTATATCGGATGAAATATATGCTGGGTCTGTCTATGGAACTGAGGAGCACGTAAGCATGGCTGAACTTCTCAACTCAGATGGTATTGATAAAACAAGAATTCATATAGTATATGGTCTGTCAAAAGATCTCGCTCTTCCTGGATTTAGAGTTGGGGCGATCTATTCTTGTAATGACACTGTTTTGGTTGCTGCTAAAAGGTTAGCAAGGTTTTCTTCAATTTCTGCTCCAACCCAGAGGCTACTAACTTCAATGCTTTCAGATACCAGATTCACCCTGTCATATATTAATACCAGCAAAAAGAGGATACGGAAAATGCATGATTTGTTTGTTGCAGGTTTGAAACAATTAGGGATCCAGTGCGCAATGAGTAGTGCTGGTTTCTATTGTTGGGCTAACATGAGTAAATTAATTCCCTCCTATAGTGAGAAAGGGGAACTTGAGTTATGGGAAATGCTTTTGAATATTGCTAAGATCAATGTAACTCCTGGGTCTGCTTTTCACTGCATAGAACCAGGATGGTTCAGATGTTGTTTTACTACTTTATCTGAAGAGGATATTCCTATAGTTGTAGAACGGATCCGGAAAGTTGCTGAAACTTGTAAATCTTCAAGCTGATATGATGTAGATTATTTTATATTCATTTTGACTGCCGTGGTAGAAATCGCTTTTTCATAGTTCTTACATGGATAGCTTCTTACCAAAGTCGGTTACAAGTTCGAGTTCAGCTGCCTTTGAGTTCTCATTGAGTTTGAGAATTTAATACATTGCAGATTTAGTAAATTTTTTCACAGTCTAGTCCCAGAAATGGGAACTATGATGAATCGGAAGAGAAACTGAATGGAGGGGGTAAATAACTGCAGAGATGTTGGGCCAGGAGGCAGATTGAATTATTGTCTATATCAGTTTCAGTCTTGGTAAGTGCGTCCTTTTCTTATGCAATCCTTCAATCAACTTGCCAGATTTGAAAATGCAGCATCTGAAAGCACTGTTCTTCGTCAATTCCTGTCTTGGTTGTATTTCAGACAAGAATGGAAGTTGTCTTCACATTCCTTATGCTATGCAACTAGAGACGAAGAATATTTGTTTTTGACATTTTGTATATTGTGGGGCCAAATGCAATCAGCTACATGTGTAGTTTTGCTCTCATTTTTCTTCATTTTAGTTTATGTTTTTTTGATACGCGAGTATTAATGTTACACAGCATTGGTTAAACTTTCTGTCCCTTGTTGTTCTATAAATTTGCTAATACCCGGATGTAGTTTCAGGAAGTGATGACAATTAGTGAGCTGATGCCCAGATATTGTTTTAAGTATTGATAATCACATGGCTGTCCTTTTTGGCTCCCCGATCTCTCTCAATCTTTACAGCATCCTCGTCTCTGTAGCTTCGGTTTCTGCCACTGTTTCTGGTCCGTGCACAAATAGCGGCGTTAAAGATGGACTTATATAAGGCTCTTAAATTTCTCAGCCAGAGTCTCGGGCTTCTGATTGACTATTTTTCAGAGTACTGTGGCTAAGCTTGATTATTTTTTTCAAAGTCCGTCTTTGACCAAAACGCCACTATTTGAGCACAGGCTAGAAACGTTGGCAGAAAGCGAAGCTACGTATGGAAACGGGGATGAGAAAATAAATAAAGATCCCAAGTTGCCGTATAATTTGCATGAAACCTACACAGTGTCTGAGCTAACACACGAGAGACCTCGACGGCCAATACATCGAAGAAAATTGAACATCGATGATCTTCATGACCCTCATGATCACGTGTATCCAACACCCGACTTACTTTCACAGTTGGATTTGGATATTCTAAACTAAGATATACATACATACATACATCTTTATCTTTATATATATAAAATGGCTATCTAATAAAATTTTGTTAGTTTAACAATTTTTGTTATTTTATGGTTAAAATTAATGCCGTTAGTTGCATGAATAAATTCATAATTATCAAAATTCATGCAACATGTATCGATTCTGGAAGCCATGCATTGATGATTATTTATTTATGAGGTATATTAGATATATATATTCTATTATATATATAAATTATATATATTCTATATTCTATTATATATGTATATATTTGATATTTTATATAAATTATAATTTATATATAAATTTATATGTGATTTAAAATTTCTATTCATTCCTTATATAAACAAAGAGAAATGTAAAATAATTAAGTCTAAATCTATTTATCAACTATATTTACGAATACAATTATTCTAATAAAATATTATTTATTTATAAATTTAAATTTATTATGAAACATTAAAATCAAATAATAATATCTTATAAAAATCTTAGTATTTTATTTCTTTATAAAAATTATATCACTTTTTAAAAATAATCGCTTTATTAAACTAAGAAAATGTGCTTTACACGTTGCTTTATTGTTAATGGTTTATCTCCTGCACTGCATAATTTTGGTTTAAGGTTCGTTTTTTTTTTTTCACATATTTATTATTTTCAGCCGTACCTAGGAGCATAAGTAGTAAATAATAATATTTTAATTCTAAATGCTTTAAAATCAATTTAAGTCTATCTTATTATTTAATGTGAAATTATATTTTTTTTTCTAAAAGCATTACATTATTAATCAAAATTTTTTCTTTAATAAAAGTAATATAAATTCTTAAAAATAATATTTCTATAGACTAGGCAAACTTCCTTCGACGATGCCCAAATATATATATATATCTCCCATATGGGCTTGTCATTAGAGTTTTTTTACATATAAGTACAGTCGCGTACTAATATGTGTACTAATACTGATTTATTCATATTTAAAATTTAAATTAATACTGTTTTCAATAAAATCTACTTTTTGACCAATCACATCACATTAGTGCACAGATTAGTATACAATTATACTTGAAACTATATTTTTCCTTGTCATTAAGCACGTGAGAAGGCGGTGTTTCTTAATAGTCTAGGTGTTCGTACGGACCCCAACTCATGCATACGTCCTCAACGGATCTATTCTATGGCACGAGACGTCTCATTTTTCTACACCTTATTCTTCTTCAATATACATTTTTTTTTTTGCTGGAATGTCTCTGTTTTTCGTAGTTCGTAAGGTTTGTTCTTGCTTTCCTGAGATTCTTAGGTCCCGCTTGGTTACACAGATAAGATGAGATGAGATGAGATGTTTTAAATAGTAATAAATAAAATATTGTTATAATATAATTTTTGAATATTAATTTTGTATTGGGATTTGAAAAAGTTAGATTGTTTATTATATTTTGTATTGGGATTTGAAAAAGGTGTAATGATGAGTTGAGATGAGATGAGATGAGATTTTTGGTTTTAGCTAAACAAACAAGGCCCTAGTTTTAAGCGAAAGGAACGTCGCTTGTGCCGGGGCTTCTAATGGCTACGGCACAGTCGGCCAACTCCGATCGCTGGTACCAATGGTAACCCTTTCCCAACTGAGTTTTGCTTTCTACTGATCAATGGCATGAGTCTATCATTAGCTGTCAGATGGATGGAAATTATTATTTGCTTTTGTATCAGAACATAAGATTGGAATTTTATTTCCAATGCTGTTTTGGAATTTAAGGGCGTTTCTTTTGCTTTTCCATCTTATTTACAAAAGCGCAATAGTTTTGTACGCAATTCCGAACCTTTTCCCTTCTTTTCCTTTAAACTGCTAGAAAAAGGAGAAAGAAGAGGGTTTGGACATCGAGTATAAAGTCATGAATGGATAGGTAGACAATTATCAGACTAATTATTGGTAAACTAGCCAGTTGTCTCTACCCAGCAGGCTCCCCCGTCTTGGGGCGTTTCCCTTTGAATAGCTAGTGGATTCAATCCAAAACACTACCACCATTCCACATCCCTATAATGGCTATGAGGGAGAAGCTTCTATCACTGCAGGGATTTTGCGCAAATGAATTTTTGTGTTAAAATCAGAATACCCCTTAAAGCGGAAATTCTGCAGAACTTGTTGCCCAAAACTGATAAAATATTTCAACCCAACACAATTAACTTTTATCAAATGCAGATCGCTGAAAAACACAACAACATTAACTTAAAATTCAATCTCAGATACAAAGAACTAAATAAAAAAAATACAATGAGAGACCAGGTTTCATACATCTATAAATGTTACACCAATGAGTACAGATAACACTCGCAAATACATTATGACAACAGACATGATAGGCCTAATCATTAGAAGTCCTACCTAATACCTATAGAGAGTAGACTTGTGGGGGTTAAAACCAACATTACATCGAATCCTAGTTTGTTCTCAGAAAATGGCGATCAAATTTATACCGGTGTCAAACAAATTTGAGTGAGCCTAAATGTTGTAGGGTTTGGGAAAAAAATCAAGACAATTAGTGTACAAAGAGTGAACATGATCAACAAGAAACCTTGCAAATCACTCAGCTGGGGCCTTTGGCATAGAAGTCGTGTCATCAGCCAAGCTCCTAAAGCCTGAATGTGGGTTAAGAGAAGCTGAATTGTCTCCATGAAAGGCAGTACAAGACTTGAGAACGGGCCTCTCTCTCCCATAGACTCCATTTGTTTCTTCAGTAGACAGAGGATTAGCATGAATAGGGGTCATAGTTGATGTAGGCTCAATTCTCTTCTTCTTGGGCTTCTGTTCTAGCTGGTGCCCCGGTAGAAAACTGCCCACAATAACCTGATGCATTTAGGCAGTACGGAAGAATCAAAACACGACTCTAAATACTTTTTATTTATTTATTTATTTTAAGGGGGTTGGGGTATGGGAAAAGTATTTCATATACACACACATTCACGTGTCCTCTCCCGAAACTCTCTACTGAGCATCCTCCACGTTGAATCCGCCGTAAGTAGGGAGAAGCTCCTACCTTCCTCCCTTCCCCTTCTCTTCTACTCTGCAGCTCTGCTATCTCCTCTTCTCTTCTCTCTCTCTCTCTCTCTCTCTCTCTCTCTCTCTCTAATTTTATTCTTCTCATTCTCAGTGGGAGTTTTGAAGGTAGATCTACCACTCCCCTTCCCTCTCTGCCACCCATGCACCCCCAACCAATCTGATCTACTATGAGTTGCCTGCCAACCAGCCATTCAACAGATGTGAGAGGATCACTCACAGCCCCATCCTACGTTGTCCAGATCTCCCTTCAAGAGTCCATTCTGACGTCCTTAATAAATGTTGGGGTGGTTCTCTCTTTTCTTTAACCAAGGGTGGGGGAAAGATAATTTCTATCAACCACCTCGTTGCAATCCTTGTTAATGCACCCTCTTTCACTATAGATCTCATCTGCAGCAGACAATTATTGGCAATCCAATTTTCAGACTACTTCATAAATTGCCATCAAGATGGAACTTTTCTTGGCCTTTTCATCAAGATATTATAGCACTAGAGCATTTTGGATCCACTTCCCGTTAGTGTTTATTTCTTGAACTGTTTCGACTGGATTCGGGTGTTTGTTAGCATCCCACACCTGCTCCTTTTGTAGTTTTATTTTCTACTAATACCCTGTTATCTTGCTCAAAAAAGGAAAAGTAAACAAAGATACCTACATACATATGTACTATGCACATGCATGAGTGACAAATTCATAAGCTGTCATAGGGCCACATAAAAAAGAAACAATTGTACCTGCACAGGGCCAGCAGCCACTAATAAACCAGCAAGTCCTCCCCCAACCACTCGACCATCTGGTCCAGCCAAAGAGACGCTCATCCCACCAGATCTACTTTTTGTCCCTCCATTCTCAGTAGGCATAAATGATCCAGACAAAGAAAGTATCTCAAATCGACCCTGTAAAAATAACCAGAAAAGCTTGATGGTGTGACAAGATAGGAAATGATAACAATCTCTAATCGAATAATCCAGCCCCCCTCGCATGTGAACATGAGACCTCCACCTTGAGAGTGAAATAGCACTATGCTACATTGCTGTTGATAAGCTAGCGAAAGTAAAAGTGAAGGGCCGCCTGCGCGGGTTTTTGGGGGGGGGGGGGGGGAGGGGGATAATGACTTTCATTAAAACATCGAGGAATGATGTATTGTTGTATTTACAAAGGATGACTTATTTCCCATGAGTACTGTGTCCAGTCTTTTGATCGACAACAAACTTAGGCTTAGGCATGCAACTCAGTTCGCCAAGAGATAGCAGTAGCTTAAGTGAACAGGGGGAATATATAAGTCTTTCAGTTACAGAATATCTCAAGGTGGAGCTTATCCTTGTTATTGTTCTAGCATATCACATATATTACAAGCATAAATACCATCTTCATGAAACGGAAAATTTTCCCAAAATAAAAATCCCAAGTGAATTGCCTAGATTACATGAAAAGAAAAGCCTTGAGGCAGTCGCAATCTTCATTATATGAAAGAGCAGAAGTAGAGAATGGCTATGTTGGAGAGAGAGAGAGAGAGATTTTCTCGTTTTTGGAAGAGGACAGGAAAGACTTGATAAGCCGGGTCTAGAAATTTAATAACTTCCAATGCAGCCCCCCCTAAATCAAACTAGGCTGGCATATAAAACCAGGGGCGGAACTAGAATATATAACTTTGAGGTGGGGGGCAGCGACATAAAAATGATCTTTTTTATGGGGGCAAAATTAGTTTTCATAAAGCCTATCTTATAAAAAAGATCTTAAAAAAGTTAATTTTTAGGGTTTTTTTGGAATTTTGGGAAGCCAACACAGTTACATCCCTTGCTTGAGGCCATTGGATAAGCGAGCTCAATGGATGATCAATGCTTATAAATGAGTTCTAAACCTTATCCCAAAAAATAAAAAAATAAATAAATTCTAAACCTAAGATTATCAAGGATTATCAGATAAACCACTGATAGAAAAAAGGATCATCAGATAAACCATTTCCAATCATATATTAATAGTTCACAAGACGGGGTATATGGAAAACCCTACCAGACTATGATTTTGATTTACTACAGAAAGTCAATCCGTAATTTTCCCATAAACCCATGGAGACAAACTGCATGGTGAATATGACTATATCGAGTTGATAATAGTCACAAGAGCAGCATAGGTTTGGCAACTCTTTCCCCAGATTCACGTCAACCAAGTCTTGAAGTAACATAACTAGATGTACATTTTTAAACCCAACCAATAAACAAAATTTGACCCTTGAGCTGTGATCGAGATAACTTGAAGAGCATCCCCATGGTTGAATGACATAAGAAGACGAGGGTGAAAGTACCAACAATCTCTCACTAGTATTTGGTAGTAATTAGGCATATTCAATATATACTCCCTGTATACTTTGGCTATGCCTTTTCCTATCAATAAGATTTTACTTAAAAAAAAAAAGGCTCTCATTTGTCTACTTTGGTGCATTTAGAGGGAAAGGAATGACCGAAGTTTCGAGGATCGGGAGTGCTCTTTGGAAGAATCTAAGAACTCTTTTCTTGAAGGCTTTATTTATGCAGGCCATTGTTATAGATTTTAATGGTCTCAATTTTCATGGTTTCCTTGTACCTGTTTCTAGTTCCTAACTAGAAGTATTCTCTTGCATACTTCCTGTATACTTGGCCTAAGCCTATTTCGATATTAATAAATTATCTTCTTAAAAAGGCTCCAAAAATCAGCTACATACTCTTTCATTACATATTGAAACTGTAGCAGTGAGGTATACATAAGATGGCCTTGGGTTTGGCTTTTAACTGTGTTTAGTCCTAAATGAGACAGTACATGCCATGATTATCACAGAGCAACAACTTGTGTATATGGTGGTGCACACAACATGACATGGCACATAAATGACACATCCAGTTCACAATCTAAGTGCCAAACATTATGAAAGTCATGCCTAGTGGCTTAAATATATCAATAATGTGGTGCTCAAGCACATCAACAAAAATACAGTAGTCATGGAAAAACACTGAAATTCAAGATCTAAGGCTAACTCAGCATTCACAAAATAGGTGCTCAAATGGAGCTACATATAAAAGCATCCATTAGTACTTTAAACGTAGCATACAACTCATACCAAATCACTTGGAAGTTGGATATAGTACCATACCTCATATGTTAAAGTACCCCCCAGAGAAGTAGGTTGCCGAAGTGTAACATTTGAAATTGTACCATTTGCAGAAAGAATACATATAGCACGGGATTCTTGTTGGGAGAAGGACATAACCTTCATTGTAACATCCTGTAACAGCCAGAAGGAATATAGGAAACGTAGAGAAGTCAAAGATAAATTAACACTAAATACTTGCAAAGAAGCAGACGAGGTCACTATAAAAATATTTCAAATAAGGAATTATCAATATCTTACTTCTAGGGTTCACACACACACACACACACACATAAAGGGATTTCACAAGCTCGATGTCATAAATTTTCGTAAGTATTTTGTAACAGTGTTGGCAACAGTTTCTACATAAGCTATATATCCATGTGTCTAGAATAAGAAACTTTATGCCATTGATAAGACCTCCCATTCCAAACATGCTAGCTGGCACAAAACAATAGTTAGAACCACAGTCCAACAAATCCCTAACAATGAAATCAATCATTGGAAATTTAGCAACCAACACCAGGTTTCATTTCACATATATTTGTCAGGCCATACCTCACCAGCATTAACAGCGATCACATGGGGAGTAAAATTTGCACCAACAGAGTATGCAATTCTCTCACCTACAATACAAAATGCTGAAAAATAATCAGTAAAACAACAATGGGTCTCTCATTTTCTTATTAATATAGATCTTAGCTCTTCAAATCTGGATCATTATTCACATAAAAAGTCCAAAAATAGCAGCTGACCAAATTATGTTTTTATTTTTACTCATAAAAAATTACTTCTTCATTTTCATTTCCAATTTGATTAAAAGCTAATGAGCATCTCGTTTAGTTATCAATCTGATGAAGCAATTTGATTAACAAACAAATGAGTCTCTCATTTAGTTATCAATCCGATGAAGTTGGCAAAATGATAGGATCACAATTTAAGAAGTGTAATGAATGGAACACAGTATAGGATATAAGTAAGCCTGGAGAAATGTTTCACAATCTAAACCAATGAAAAATTGAAAATGAGAAGACCAGCCACAAATAAGCTAGGAAAAAATAAAGATAAAAAAGATTTAATATTTCCAACCTCTCTCTTTCCTAATCATTCAGCTGGCTATAGTTGGTACTTCTATAATCATGACAGAAAAATTTTGAATTTTTTCTTTTGGTAAATAAGAATGGTTTTGAAATTGACCATTATTTGTCCAAGTTTTCTACCTAGAGTCCCATCAATTCTAGTTCCCAGTTGAAATACCCAATAGGATATTATAATAGCTTCTAAGAAGAATCACCTATCAAAAAAAAAAAAAGAAAAAAGAAAAAAGAAAAAAAAAAAAAAAAAAAAAAGAGCTTCTAAGAAGAATCTGCTCCAGATAACATGTGCATGATTTAAAACTCATGATTAATAAGAAGTTTAAAATTGTTCACTTAATTTTGTGGGGGGTATGCTGGTCATTATACAAATAGTAGTCTCCATTTCAATTAGTTATGGCTTTCAACGTTAAAACTCAATTTAGTACTTTGAATTAACCCTTTCAAGAAGCTAATTTCAGAACGCACTGATTTTTCCTTTTATTATAAGTACTGTGCCAGAAATTATATTAATTGTTTACAGTTGAATTATAATCCAATCTTTGAAGTATGGTTCAGAAAAGGCAAATTATATATTGCAATTATTCAAAAATAAATCTTTCATATTCGACATCTTTTCTGCCAACTGCTCCGTGGCAATCCCATATTATTTCCCAAAATTTGATCTTTGTCTGGGATTTTCTTAAATCCCCAATTCCTTCGTATTTCAGACAAGTTAGTGTGATTTTTCAAACATCTTGTAATTGAGTCGGTGGGTCATTAAAATTTGATTACTAAGTGAAGACCAGTTCAATCTCGGTCACATTGGCTAAGTACTGGAATTCACCTATTCAACAACCTGGAAGCTTGTTTTCTCACCTATGCTGTCTTCCCCTCAGAAAAGGCAAGAACTGTAATATTCTAGTCAAAGGAGAAAACTTCCCTTGTTTTACAGCAACCCCAACAAAACCCAACCCCTCTTGCCGTTAACATTAATTCCAGATCTGACAGGGAATCTGAGATGAGGGTCCACTCCCAGACGCCAAATTTAAATATCCTCCTAAATTCCACCGCACAACTCGATTCCAATCCGACTATCAATCATTAACCACAAAACCAAACCACTAGCCACTGGCGTTGATTTTCCACTTGACGTTGATCAAGGGTGACTAACACCTTGTCACGGAATTTCAGACAGCTATGCCTCTTTCCGACCAACTACCAAGTAACCATCACAACAGATCATGTCTAAAATGTAACAGTAAAAACAAAGCCAACAGTTTCTAGAATTCAAGATTCTTTTTTTTTCCGTTCTATTGTTTTTTTAGAATTCATGACTCTAAAAAACGAAAATAATAACATTCAAATAGCGAGAACATGAACCGTTCATTACCTGAGCTTTGATACTCGTGCTTATGTGACTTCTTGACGGATTCGATGGGCCTCCCCCTACCCCGTTTCCAAGCTGAGAACTCCCCGGTAAGTGGTATCGAGGATGAAATCGGCATCGGAGACAATGCCTGCGAGACGGCACCATCGGGACCATACTTCCTTGGCCTGCCCCTCTTCTTCTTCATTCCCGTACCGGACGTCGCCACACTCACCGGCGAGGGAGCCGTAGCCGCCATTGTGGGCCCCTCGCCTACTTGGGTCGGATTTTCGGTCCCTGGGTCTATCCGGTAGCTCTCTGGGACCTCATCAACTTTCACGCCAACCCCAGAACCAGAGCTCTCTTTCTCCTCCATAGATATATAATAATTAATCACAGAAAACAAACCCAGAAACCTTCCAAAAGCTTAAAGCCCTAAAAACCCTAAACACATCGAAGCCTACCCATTAAAGACTCCATCTTTCCAAACTTTAATAACCAAAAAATGGGAAAACAAATGCATGAACTTCGGTCTTCTAAAAACCTCCTCAAAAACCTAAAACCCTCATTCGAGTGCAAAGAGATCAAAATCCAAGACTACAGTTTCCAGTGCTGGTTTTGCTGTGTGTGACAGACAGAGCTCTGTAGCTTAATTCTCCACCATTGCAAAGAATGCAGAGGAATTCAATGGTGGCGCCGAATTTCACAAAAAGACTGCGAGAATTACAGGGAAAAATCCCAATTTTAAGAACAAAAATTCTTGAAAAGTGATAGTTGAATTCAAGAGTTTTGCAGGCAAAAAGAGGGGAGATAAATAAAGTTTAAAATGAAAAATTAAACATATTAAATTAAACATATAATTTAATACTGTGAATTTAATTAATAATTATTATTTTAATTGCAAAATTCAAAGTATACGCTTAAAAAAAAAAAAAATTCAAAGTATACATTTTGGTTAAGAAAATGGTTCACGTCCGTCTGGAATATATACAAAAGAATGATTTAAATATTTTGGAACGATTTTTTTTTTTAAATTTTAAATATGAAATTCTCAATTATATATTTAAAGCGTAAAAAAGAAATATTTCAAAGCTGTAAAGCTAACGTTATAGCCACTCCATTTCTCCACCTACTGACAACTTCATTGTCTTTCAGTTAAATTATAGTTTGACTAAAGAAATTTAACTTGGAGCTAAATACCCACTCCTTTTGAGGAATCCACTGCTAATGCCACAGTAACTATATGCTCTTCACTTCTTTTTTCTTAAACAAAGAAATTTATTTAATTTATTTTTGTGCCAAGAGGATCACCGATCACCTGCACCCATCATTCATTTTTTCAGTTATAAAATATTCAGATATTAGTGTCCCAGAACAACTGAACTGCATGGAAGAGGTTAATGCATCTGTCTCTGTCGATGCGACCAAGTCCACAGGACCACAACAAACCGCCTGAACAGACAAGCTGGTCGGCGGTCACGTCAAACAGAAAGGACAAGTTCAACATTCAGTACTCGTAAACAATGTACACTAATCCGTAAAGCCAATTACAATTGACTAGGCCCATCGCAAAACACCAAAAAGAAAAGTAGATGTCTGATCTAAAAGCATGCTAAAACATATTCATTCAAGTCTACCTAAGAGCTTATCATGTTTGCAGTATCATTGGCCTTATGTGTGTTTTAGGAAGCACAAAACCAGCTCTCCTTTCCTCGAATGAATATTCAATTTCTTCGGGAGTCAGTTCGACTACTTTGGCTTTATAAGAGACCGGTGGTGGAGGAGCCGGAGTTGGGGCTGTCTGCATCGGAACTGACACAGTTGAAGGTGTTGTGGGGACACGAATCGGCAGTGACTTTGGCGTTTTGTTCTCTTCATCTGCCATTGAAGTTGTCTTGGAGGGAGTATTGAATTGCAGATTCTTGGTTGGAAGTGTCTTCTGCATCTTTTCGCTACGAGTCATGTTTGCATCATCCGACAAGTTTGCCATGTTGGCCTTTGATGGTGCTGTGGAGATGATGGGTGAAAATGGTTTCCGCATCATGGGTGACTCTCCTTCTCGAACGTTTCCATTTCCAAACGAGTGCTTTTTTACAGGGAGACCGGCAACATCCAAGCCTCTCCTACCTGCACAGTAATGATGAAAAAAGAAATAAGACAAACACACCAACAAACAATCTAACTGAGTTACGATGGTACCATAAAACATACCCAAACAAAGGATAAGAATAAATTAACCGCACACACCACGCACAGAGCATCATTACCCAGTTCTCGGGGAAGAATAAAAATATTCATCTATTCCTCATAAAGTTAAGTATAAGAACCTACCCGCAGATAAAACAGAAATTCCATCATATTGAGGATTGAGTTGGTCATGATTTTGGTGCATCCGGTCATTTTTCCTAATGGGACGTGAGTGAGGAGTAGCTTTCGCAGCTTGAAGCGGATCAGGTTTGGGAGTGTGAAGCATTGTTCCTCCAAGTGAAAGTCTTTTATTGCTTGCACCTCCGGTTGACATCCTGGGTGCTTTTTTTACACCCTGGGTCTTTGAAGGGCTAGGTTTTGACCCATAAAGTGCCTCTTGTTCTGCGATCAGTTGTCCCTGAAGTTTCTTCTGGTCCTGAAACAGAAATTTAATTACACACAGTCAAAACAGTCAGATAAAATTTCAGTAGGCATGTGAGAGGGCAATGAGATAGATCCATACCCGCTGCCTACGACGTTCTTGTTCTCTCTCTTGCCGCACTAAAGTATACTCTTCAAGCATAGATAAGAGACGGATCTAGACAGCAGCATATTACAGCTAACCATTTCAGTAAGTTGTCAAGTGAGACTAACTAATTAAACACTCATCACCTTCAGAGATAGTACTTACACCATCATATGTGAACCCAATGCCTCTTTCCTTCTCCCATGCCAGGGTTTTTGAAGCCAACGCATCAACCATTGCTGTATGCAAACCATGACAGATAAAAATTTCTAGTTACCAGCAAAGTATGCCGGGGGAACGGGAACTCGCTATGTAAAGAAACAGCAGCAATAGGTGGTCACAAAAAGGAAGCTGAACACGACAATCAACAGAAATAACAAATTAAATGAGTAGAAAGATTATAACTATTATGAAATATATATATATACATATATATCTTTTGCTCCTTGAGCAAACTAATAACCTGAGGAATCAAAACCAGCCAAATTAACTAATCCCAGTTTTAGATACTACTAAAATAATTTTAATCCATGTACTGACATAAATGCGAACTCAAGATTCAGTTTGGTCTTGTCATGTTTGCTTCTTTAAGAGAGCCACATACCTAATTAAGGCTGCCAACCTATATGATCAGTGTATACCTGGAAGTTTGTTAACCAAAGAGCGAGCCTTCTCAGCACGCTTGAGAGTAAGATGAGCACCTCTTCCAGCATTGTATCGGTTCTCATCCTGAACCACCAAAAAGTGATACATTAAGCACAAGGGTGTAGATGCAGAGAAAGAATATCGAATATGAAGAGATGGTAAAAGTAGTTCAAGTGGTTCACCCTATTATACTCTTCAAGCCAACTCTCCTCATCACATGCAGCCAACCATTTCTCAACCTTTTCGAGTAGTTCTTTCCTGCTAAAAGCTTCGTCTTTAACTTTAGCTATCTGAAGCTCAATTTGCTCAAGGACACAAGCAGGGTCCACAACTCCTGCATCAAGACAGATGGTACAGACATTAAATACTCAGTATTAACATCAGTGTGATCAAAACAATAATCAAGACATATACCAGATTCTATCGCGTCAATGACATCTTCCATTGTGCTATCTACTTCTGGAGCCATGTGCGTCTTTCTACAGAACCCCTCTAGCTCTGACCTCTTCTTCAGAACAAGCTCTTTCATTTTGCTCGACTTGAACTCTTCCAACCGAGATACTTCAGCCTCAACCTGCATGATTTGCTTGTTTATAAATTCTGAAGCAAAGGCATCTACTTCTTTTTCCAACTAGACAAACCAAGGAACACAAATCATATACAAAGCATTTAAATATATATTACTCACGTGATTTATGAAGTCCATGGAGAGAGAATTTGGTTCAGTTATTTCATGTTCTGAAGCAGCTATGTTACAAGTAACATTCTGAAACATTTGTTGCTCTTCCATTGGTGTATCCATCAAATTCCAGAGCTCCAACATGGTAGTTGCAAGATCTTGGAGCTGCCAAAGCATATAAAGATTGCTCCTATCGGTCAAGGAAAAAGAAATGTTTTAAATAAGATATACTCCAAATAGAAATTTGAACCATTATTTACCCTCTGCATTCTCTGTAGTTTAACCTCTCGTAATTTTTGTATCGCAGCAGCCAACTGCTCAATTGTACCATTACTTATATTCTTGGACCTTTCAAAGTCTCGTAAACTTGGATGAACTTCAGTTAGTATCTTCTTAGAATCCACACCAAGCACTGAGCAAAGCGAATTTAGGGCACACACATGTTCCTGAACCTGCCTCAGTCGATCACTCTACAGAAAGGAAACGATCAAGTATGGCCAGTAATTAAAGAGCACCATCCACTAGCGCAATGATAGGCAGCAACATAAATGAAATGGGAATGAGAAAATAATGAAATATAATTCAACCTTCTCCTTTTGTAGTTCATGCAGCTCTCTGTGCAGCTCCTCAAGCTTTCTCATAGACAAATCACTTTCATCTACTACCAACATGGATGAAATATACTCTGTGGATCCATAGATCTCGTTTGAGATCTTCTGTATCTGCTCTTGGACTTCTAGGAATTGATTTCTTCTCTCAGATTTCCTTTTCCGCATCTCCTCCAATTGTGGAAGAATTCTACCGAGCTCTTCCTTCAAGCTTCCAGTATTTTGAACAGACTGGAAAAAGAATATCCCCCGGGATGGTTAAATTGATGAGCTATAATCTCAACTTGAAAAGCAGAAAAAGAAAATTCATATTTCCCAATAATGGATCAGATTAAATATATATATATATATACACGCATATATTGTACAAGTTTTCTTCCTCCATGTTGTAATACTTGACAATAATTTGCATGTTATTCTTTCTAAGTTTCTATTTGGTTCAAAAACTTTTGTCACGTTCCAAACTATCAAACCCAATGACCAACTTCACTAGTCATTTTCTGAAATTATATTTGCAATATCAATAGTTGTAATGGTCATCTTAATGAGTACAAGCATGCTAAAATAAACATTTGATACTGCTTCAAGTTACAAATCCAATTCTAATTTATGTTTTCATAGTTTCTCACAACTTTTAAAGAAGTTCATTTAACTTATTACCATTGCTTTCACCTTTTGGCTAATCAAATTTAAATAAAAAAAAAAAAAAAAAAGAACAGTTTGCAATTTCTTCGCGAACATTTTGTGTCAGAAAACAAGCAAACACTAGTAACCACACATATAGTCATTCACAGAATAGCAGAGCCAGAATCAAATTGTGTACACATCATTGCAGACCTGCCTAATATGTACAGGTCGCTCCCCAGTTGCAGAACAGATGGCAGCCAATTCTGCTTCAGCATCAGCTATTGCCTGGCGTAGCTGAGCTCTAGATCGATTTGCAAGATCTACCTTTCTCCTGTATACTTCTAAACATTCTTTTTCAAGCTCAAGCAGCATTCTATCCTTATCAGCAACTGATTCACCAACTTCATCCCAAATAATCTGATTTTAAAGCAAACGGGAAAGAGAAATCATTTTTAGCGAACCATATCCACAAGACAATTTCAAAACGAGTTGGCGATTGTAACAGAAGGAAAAAGGAAGAAGAAGAGAAAAAAACTTATTGCATATTCAAAAGACTCCCAAAGAACCTTAAGTTCATATAGAAGGGATCCACATGTTGTTTCCACTTGCAGAAGTGGATCAGTTCGAGGATTAGACATATTAAGCAACTGCGCCTGCCAAGAAAAGCAACATACCCAAAAATATTTAGAAATTAAAATTCTAAATAGTATAAAAACATCATGGTCAATCTAGGAAAAGAAAAGCGCCGACTGTTTGCAAGAAAACAAGGGACGAGAAGGAAAGTGAAATTAAATGATAGACTGAAATCCAAAGAGATAAGTTCTTTATTTCCTACCATAACTGCAATCGAAGCGGCCGTTAGTATGCTAAAATTTTTTGGATGAGAGAAATCGTGTTTCCTTGGAAAAGTATGTCGAGAGTCGAAATTTTTTTCACAGAGAGAGATGTAGCCGTTTGAGTAAAAGGTACCGTTGATGATTTTTTGTTTTTTGTGTTTTTCTTTGAACGAGATCTTTGGAACGCAGAGATTTGAATTTCAAAATGTTTCAGAAGGTGAGATAGCCTAATATCCTCTATTTCCTATTTTACAGTATATTTGAAATTTTTGTTTTTTTATTATTTCTTTTAACTAATTTTTTAACATTTCTAATTATTAAAAAAATTAAAAATTATACAATTTCACTAATAATTATATTTTTAACCATTACGCAAAAAAAATAAAAAATTAAAAAAATAAAAAGAATAGAAAAAAGATAGTTGAAGGGTGGTAACTTATAATTATTTTAGAACTAGTCGGTTTGGATTCCCCCTTTTGTAGTGTAGGATTTTGCCAAGAGAGCACTTTTGGGTAGGGCTATCCGATAAAGTGAGTTTATTAGACACCAATGGTAAGATAACACTCAGCATTGCATGAAATTAAAGTCTAAAACTGATTGCACTATAGCAAGGGCATTTGAGACAATTACACAAACCCTTAAACTGAAACCACATTCAGAATTCCCCCCCCCCTTCTATCTTGAAACATTTTCCTCTCTCTCTCCACGCTATCTCCCTACCTCCTCCAAAACTTAAAGATATATCCACAAAATCTACAAGCCAACATACAAGCAAAGCACCATTATTCCAAAAAACCATACATGTCCCTCAACTAAACTGAGCCTTTCCTTTTTTTTTTGCACTTTAGATTTTGCAATGTTCTCGTATTGTAAGTATGGAAAAATCAACCTAAAATTGATGAAATGAAACTGCAATATTGCTATTATAGAAGTAATTGTAGCACCCATCTGATGAGTTTTGAAGATCAATCTTCGAGAGCATAATTCTCGGCAGATACAAAGCCTCACTCTTCCTCAAATCTCTAAGAGGATTATTTACCAAAAGCTCCACGAGCTTCCCACCATTGGGCTCGATCAAGGCAGACAAAACTCAGAGCCTCTAATGTGCTTTTCTGTTGAAAGAAAGAGATAATGAGACTTTGCGAGTTGGGTGTTGGCAATCTTGTTGAGGGATTGGGGAGGATACAGGGTTTGGGTAAAGGGTGCCACCATGGAAGCCATTGAAGGTAGAGAAGAGAACCAACAAATGGCTCTGTTTCAAGGAGTGCTAGTTCTGATTGTTAATTGGAGGTTAATGGCTATGTTTCAGGAAGTGCTAGTTTCAGGGGTGGGCGTAGTTGCATGCCAAAAGTAGTTGCATGCAGGAAGCATTCACGTCGGGGGAGGGGGGGTGGAAAAAAAATGAGAGAGAGAGAAGGGGGCGTGGACACAGACCAACGAAGAAGACTTCACTTTTTTCCTCTGAAGTGCATAACACAGTAGTTGTGGTGTATGGCCTACGTGGCCCATTTTGATTTGACTCTATTACATGAGGAAAAACAGGTTGGCCTGTTTGAAGTTATTCCATTTTGCTAATATGTCGGCGACATTGAAGCCAGTAAGTACAAAGTTTTTATTCTCTGACCTAGTAATTAAAAAAATGAGTCATTCAAAGTGTTGGTTTGAATTGTCATTCAAACTCGCCTAAAAAAAAAAAAAATTCAAGTATGCAATAGTAATATTAATTTTTTTGTGAAGATTTTCAGTTTTAATAATATAGAAGTTACCTCTAAATGTCTTGACTATTGTGAGGTAACTATCACCACATATGGTTTTGGATTATCCTTAAAAAAATCATCTTTAATTTGCATTAAGATAGTCCTCCATAAAGTTGTCAATATATATTTGTTCCTAAAATTTATAGTGGGCAAATTAGATAATTTTATATGTAATATTATTAAACAATAAATTAATTTATCTATGATGTAACATGATTTGTGCCTCAACAACCCATTTTGATAATTGAGTTACGATAAGTCGAGTGCCATTGCCAAGACCATTACTCTGATTTAAGTTCCGAAGTAACATTAGTGGGGCCCCTACTTTCAATTTCAATATATGATTTGGAATACTGGAAAATTTCTAGTGGAAATATTATTTGTTGGTCTGCAATATTGTCTCCAATTTTACATATCGAATCAGCACTGAAAAATACATGTTCATCCAAATTGATGAGCTGATCTATCATGTAGTCATTGATATCCTGAACAACATCATTTGTAGGTGCTAGAATTGCTCTCTCTCTTTAAGTATCTTGAATTATTACATTTACCTATCAAATCTGGATAGGTAACATTTATGAAATTGCTAATAGGATGATTATTAGATTGAACAACCAAATTAGATGGTATCCCAATCATTCCTCGACTTTCGACACAACTTAAGTCACTGTCACCAATACTTAAGATCCAATGTGCAAAATCTTTTGTAGCAATATCTCCCACATTTTGGTCGAGTCTCGTATTTTATGTTATTGTAAAAACTACACAATTCTTCCATGATGAAGATCTATTAATAGTTGCCTCAATTATTTGCTCTCTTTGACCTTTGGATACAATTGGTAATATTTGACAGAAATTACCGCCAGAACAATTGTCCTCCCCCAAATGGTTTTTCTGCATTATTTAAGTTAGTAAATTGTAAAATATCTCTTAATGAACAATCAACAGCTTCAAAATAATTTCGGTGAGCCATAGGAGCCTCATCCCAAATTATGAGACTGGTTTTTACTATTAATTCTCCAAGTTGAGAGCCCTATTTAAATGAGCAAGTTGAATTATTTGACATATTAATTGGTATTTGAAGTCTTGAATAAACAATTCGATCACCAAACAATAATAAAGCTACAAAGCAACTGCAAGTACAATTCTGGAAAAAAATAATTTTTTCTTGTACCACTATGTCTGTATACAAAATAAAAACCACATTTTTCACCATTTACAGATTCAATGACAGAATCATATATTCTCCTCTGTTTTACATTAAAAATAACAAATAAGTTGTTATGTTCCTCCTTTAACCCAACCCTATTTTAACCCAACCCTATTATAGTCTAACTCCTCTTGTAACAATCTGTTATTATTTTTCCCAAGTAGTAATACATTTGGATACGGCATATTTTCAAGCTCTTTTAACAATCTTCCACTTCTTACCAACAATTGTTCAGTTTTACGAAGTACATATTTTTTTATTTATATCTTAGTAAGATGCAAGCTTTCACAACGAAAAAATTTTCTTTTGTGATGAAGAATGTCTTCAGATAACAACTCTCAATTAGCAATTCATTATTTATAAGGATCCGCAGCCTCACAAAAAATTAATATTGTGACAAAAAATTCTCACAGTTTCTTCCTAGATGCCCATTGTGAGGCATGATTTAGAGCTTCATGCCATTCCTTATCACCAGGTAAACCAAGGGCATAACATGCTAACTTGAAAGATGGGTACAATACGTTATCTATTGTTCTCATTTCTTCAAAAGATCGAGGCCCTTTAACTATATTAAGAAGCATGCGTAAATAAAATCATTCACTACTTCCAGGATGTGAGTAATATATTCGGCCTACACATCGTCCTTACTTCCTCGATCAAATTCCATTCCTTATCTCTATTATTCCAAACCCATTTAGATGGGAAACCAGAATATGTTAAATTTCTTACTTTCTCATACATAGCATTTGATTGCTCATTTTCAAGATGGAAACTTAGTCTCTCTACCATCGGTTCACAATAATGAATGTCAAACCGAAATATTCTCCAACATGCTTTGTGTTGAGCATGGGAAGATCATCTTGTGTAGTGCTCACTAACCTTGATCGATGGCTTGGACTAGGGTGAAGCATTGCTTTTATTTTTGGAGTTGGACTATCCTCACTGGGTATTTCAAAGACAAACGCTTGGTAGTTGGTGATTACGCTAAAAAAATAACGCAGTAATTGTAGTACAGATTTAGGGTATCGATTCCATATAAAGACAAATTAAAAGAATAGTAGAATGAACAAAAATATTAAATAATTAATGGAGAATAAATATTAATTTTAAAAGTAAATTAAAGTGAAGCAAAGTGACTAAGGAAAAAAGTACTCAAATTTGACAAATAGTAAAGCGTTAAGAATCCATTGCACAAATCCGGTATTTTAATTATTCTTAATTTATTGAATAACTCAATTGGAAACTCAATTTTCAAAATTCCCAATCGGAAAGTATAGAATTATAAACCAAAATTAAACTAAATGTAACCATTTTAAAAATCATTCATCACTTTTAAAATATGTAAATTATTATTACTATTAAGAAAATCCAACAACGATAATATATTTAGGGAGCGATATTGCAGTAAAGAATTAAATCAATATAGATAAATAATTAATCTAAATATAATAAAAAAACTAATCCATTCAATAGAAAAAACATGACTGAATCCATAAATAGAATAAATTATATGATTATTCGAAGAAAAAAAATCAACAATAAATTGAGAATGATAAAACAAAAGAGTTTTAGTAATTGAAAATCAAAAACATAAATTAAAAATATCATCTAATATGCAAGGTCATCTCTACCCCTACTTGAGAATTTAATTACCCATAAATATAATGGATAACAAAATCTCAAAAGAAAATAAAGGAAATGACTGTCATGAAAATTAATTTCGCTTCTTCATTCTTCAGTCTATCCTCTTGTGCCTCTCATCCCCCTCCATTTTGTGCTAATGATATGCTTATATATGGTACGAAAGAAACCCCAATATCTTCATAATTTCCGCATAAAAAATTGCCTAAATTTTAAGACCTATCTTGGTAGCCACATACGTACTTCATGAGTTTGAATTTGGAAATCCTTATTAGAGACAAATTTATAGCCCTTTAAGATATATTTCCAACACATTAAGAATTGAATCAATCCAACATGTGAGTAGAAAGTTATGATTAAAATACTAAAATATGTTCAGGTTGTATTTTAGCAAATTTCAGACTTGGGCTTATTGCAGTTTCCTTTTGTAATTTTTTTTTTCTTTTTTTTTCTTGATTCAAATTGCTCTCAAATCCCATGAAAGCCCCCATTTGAAATTGACTGGGCTTTGACTTACCTTTTTATAAATTCTGAAATTAAATATAAAAATCTACTTAATAGTATCTCAAAATAAATAGAAACTCAATTTAATAATACATATTAATTTCTATTATTTCAATTCACATTTTAACATTTTAATCCAATAATAGGGTGTGCATAGTGCACTTTCGCACACTCATCAGACCCCCTCAACTTACTCATTGCTGGTCCCTAGTAGTTTTCATGCCAAAACAACGAAAGAGATAAAAGAAAATCACACACAATGGCCGTCAAGTCACACATTCCAGATTCACATATCAAAGCAATTTTAGGAATTCAATAACCCTATTATAAGCAATCCACCTATAGCAATCCACAGAGTATGTGTTCCAAATTATATCCATATAACCAGAAGCCCTGACACATGCAACATCAAGAACATTTCAAGCAAAATGTTCAACTCTATAACTCATGGGTATAAAAGTGTTTCGAGTGAGAATTCTCTCTATGGAGTTGACAATGGGTGTACACACACTCTCATGAAAAATTAGGCAATTATGTACAAGTAACAAGCAAACATTGATCTTACGATAGCAATACTAACAAATGAGACTTCCACCACTCTTTCCAAAAGTTTACTCAGGATCAAATTGGTCAACACAAAAGGTTGTAATGTGATTATATAATAAAAAAAGATGAAATGATTCAAAAACTTCCAAATACATACAAAGATAATCTTATTAAATATCTCAGTAGACCACACTTGTCACTTGACGTATTCTCCAACTTTTCAAATCATCGAATAATAGTGTTTTTCCTTCTTCTTCATGTTCCTCTCTCTATCTCTCTCTCTCTCAAAACGAAAGAAAGAAAATGTAAATTCAATACTTAGTATACACTTGGAAGTAAAAAAGGTAGAAAAATCAGTGTATAAGCTATACTCCAATGTAGAGAGGCATAGATGATGTGGGTATATGAAAAGAAAAAGCTACATGTATTTATTAGCTCAAAGTTAGCTACTAAGGGTCTATGATGGAAATGGTTAACTTGAAAGGCTTAAACATTAATCCTAATTTGACCTTCATTATATCCTAAGTATATCCACAATCTTAATACAAACCATGTAATAATATTCTCAAAAGAAGTGCCTAATTCAACAGATCAATGAACGTTCATCACAATTTACTGCATTTGTCGGCTCTCATTCCTCTCCAAAACTCACATGAATATTTAAGTAAAAGAGTTCTCTACCTGCATGTGTCAAACCATCATCTTACCATAAAATTTGGATGAGTGTATTAGGGGTTCTGTGAATATTTAAGCAAAAAATGATTATGGTGGGTTTGGTGAATTCATGAAGATGGCTACAATGAGAATGAGTAAACATGTGAAAATGATGAATGTATGATGCAAATTTTTTTTCAAAAAATTGACACATGAAAATATGCCACAGAGTTCCAACAAGTATTTTAAATACTCAATTTGCACCACCACCCCAACTTAAATGAAACATTGTCCTCAATGTTTAAGAATTAAAATTGAATATGGTAACTAAAAAGGGTAGGATACACTTGATGAGTAACTTGGGTAGCTTGCTAAGCACCAAAGATGGTAACCTGAAATGACAAAATGAAATTAACCTGCAAAAAAAAAAAAAAAAACAGCAAAAAAGGAAAAGAAAGAAAATAAGAGAAAACAAAAATAAAACAAAACAAATAAAGAAAAACATACCTACGTGGTGTGGTCAAGATTGATAGATCAGATCTACAAGTGAAATGTCTTCCACTTCTGAAACTTGCCTATCAATTAATACTTTAAGGCGTTGACCATTTACATTAAAGATTCGACCATCTTTAGGATCGTTTATTTCTACAGCCTCATTTGCAAAAACATTCTTCACTACAAAAGGGTAGGTCCACCTAGACTGAAGTTTTCCTGAGTGCTTATGGAATCTAGAATCATATAAGAACACTTGATCATTCGGCTTAAACATTTTTCTCAAAATGTTTTTATCATAAATAATTTCATTTTAGCCTTATAGATTCTAGAGTTCTTATAAGTATCATTTCTCAACTCATCTAACTCGATCAACTGAAATTTTCTAAACTTACATGCTTCTCCCATATCAAACTTAAAATGCTTGATAGCCAAATAAGCTCGATGCTCGAGCTCCACATGTAAGTGGCAAGGCTTTCCAAAAGCAAGCATATAAGGTGACATGCCTAAGGGAGTTTTGAAAGCTGTACAGTAGGCCCAAAGTGCATCAACTAGTCTGAAAGACCAATCTTTGCAATCTGGGTTGACCTTTTTTTCTAAAATTTGCTTAATTTCCCTATTTGCAAGTTCTACCTATCCTCTTATCTGGGGGTGGTAGGCAGTAGAGATCTTATGTACCACTCCATATTTTTCATCAAAGTCTCAAAAGAACAGTTGCAAAAATGTGTACCCTAGTCATTAGTGATAAAACGTGGTGTACCAAATCGAGATAACACATTCTCTTCAAGAAATTTAATTACCATCTTATTATCCTTGCTCTTGCAAGCTGCTACCTCTACTCATTTTGACACATAATCTATTGCCACAATAATATATTGATATCCAAAAAAATGAAGAAATGGCCCCATACAATCAATGTCCCAACAATAAAAAATTTCAATCACTAAAATTGGATTTAAGGGCATCATATTACGACGGGACATAGCTCTTAACTTTTGACACTTTTTACATGAGCGACAATAGATGTTTGCATCTTTAACCAACGTGAGCCAATAAAATCCACACTGCAGAATCTTTGCATCGGTTTTCTTCATTGAAAAGTGGCCCCCACAAGCTTGGGAGTGACAAAATTCTAGGACTATATCAATCTCTTCATCAAGGATGCAACGCCTTAAAATTTGGTCAGGGTAGTATTTGAAAAGAAAAGAGTTATCCCAATAGAAATTACATACCTCAGTCATGAACTTCCTCTTGTCCTGAGCGCTCTAATCCACCGGTATCTCACCAAATAATTCACAATATGAGCAAACCATGGTAGAGAAGTAATAGAAACTAAATGCTCATTGGGAAAATTATCCCTGATTGGCAGGTGGTCAGAGGTCTCCTCAAATGTGAGTATCGAGAGATGGTCAGCCACTACGTTCTCCACTCATTTCTTGTCTTTGATGGTGATATCAAATTCTTGTAGAAGTAAAATCCACCGTATTAGTCACGCCTTAGCATCATTCTTTGTAAGAAGGTACTCAAGGGCTGCATGATACATGAAAATAATAATAGGAGAACCAATCAAGTAAGCACGAAACTTGTCCAAAGCAAATACTATAGCTAGTAACTCTTTTTCAGTGGTGGAGTAATTCATCTTAGCACTATTTAGAGTTCTACTAGCATAGTAAATGACAAAAGCCTTCCCCTCCCTTTGCTGTCCAAAAACAGCACCTATAGCAAAATCACTATCATCATATATGATCTCAAAAGGTAAAGTCCAATCAGGTGGCTGCATTATGGGTGTTGAGGCAAACTTGCCAATTAGTGTTTTAAATGCCTCTTGACAAGCTTGTGTCCACTCAAATGGGATATATTTACCTAGGAGGTCACATAGTGGTCTAGATATGGTGGAAAAATTATGTATGAACCTCCTATAAAAGCCCGCATGACCAACAAAGGATCTCACATCCTTTACTGTCCTAGGTGTAGGCAACTTAGAGATTAATTCAATCTTAGATTGATCAACCTCTATCCCCCTAGAAGAGATAATATGCCCTAAGACAATACTTGAAGGTACCATAAAGTGACATTTTTCTCAATTCAAAACCAATTCCTTCTCCTCAGAACGAGTCAACACTCTCTCTAAATTCAATAAGCATGCATCAAAAGAAGATCCAAAAACAATCAAGTCGTTCATAAAAACTTCCATGCAATTTCAACCATATCACTAAAAATGTTCATCATGTAATGTTGAAAAGTAGTAGGTGTATTACACAATTTAAATGGCATTCTACGAAAAGTATAAGTACCAAAAGGACAAGTGAAAGTGGTTTTATCTTTGTCTTCTAATACAATTTCAATTTGATAATAACTAGAATAACCATCCAAGAAACAACAGAAAGGATGACCAGCCATACGCTCAAGAATTTGATCAATAAAAGGGAGAGGAAAATGGTCTTTCCGAGTGGCAACATTCATTTTTTTGTAATAAATGCACCCCCACCACCCAGTTACAAGTTTTGTAGGGACTAACTCTCCTAGGTCATTCTTCACCATAGTAACACCTGACTTTTTAGGAATAACTTGTTTAGAATTTATCCATATACTATCAGTAATAAGATATATGATTCATGCATCTAATAGTTTTAACACTTTATTTTTCACTACTTCTTTTATAGTGGGATTAAACCTACGTTGGGGGTCTCTACGAGAGCTAGTTCCTTTCTCCAAATTAATTTTATGAGAACAGATTAGGGGACTAACACATTTTATATCAGCAATGCTCCAACCTAAGGTTGACTTATGCTTACTTATCTGAATTAATTTCTCACCTTAAAAGTTAGACAATTCAAATGAGATAATAACAGGAAAAGTATCACCTGGACCAAGGAAAACATGCTTTAAACCCTTAGGCAGAGGCTTCAATTCAATTTTGAGTGCTTCCACACTTGAAGGAATTTGTTTTTCACTTTTCTCATACAACTCCTCAAACTTCGGTTGCCATGCCCGAGTGTCATAATCCTAAGTTCTATAAAAAATAGCATAAATACCAACTATATCAGATAGATCATTGATAGAATCAAACTCAGAATTAACAAGAAAATAATCAAGGGGATCAAAATCATAAGCTGTAAAAACTCCCTTATCCATGAGTGAGTCAATCATATATGTCTGGTGGCTCTCGTCATCATCTTTTGGCTGTTTTGCAATATGAAAGATATTCACCTCTAGAGTCATATTTCCTAAAGACAGTTTCATGAGCTCATTCATATAATTAATAAGAGCATTAGCAGTGGCAAGGAAAGGCCTACCTAAAATCAAAAGAATTTTAGAAGTAGTATCAACAATAGAGCTAGTGTCAAGAATTAGGAAATCAATAGGATAATAAAATTTGTTAATTTGAATTAAAACATCCTCTACCACACCACGGGCTACTTTGATTGAACGGTTAGCCAATTGTAACACCACAGTAGTTGATTTGATTTCTCCCAACCCCAACTGCAAATAAATTGAATATGGTACTAGATTCAGGCTAGCTCCTAAATCTAGCAAAGTTTGTCCAAACTCATGATTTCTAATGCTGCATGCAATGGTAGACAACTAGGATCCTTGTACATGGTGCTCAATTAGAATACTAACTTGCTCTGTCAGGAATGCTATCTTCTTCACATGGTGCTTTCTCTTAACTGTACATAAATCCTTGAGAACTTTTGCACAAGTAGGAACTTGTTTAATCACATGCAAAAGAGGAAGATTGATTTTTACTTGCATTAGATTCTCTAGGATTTCATTGTTAGGATTTAGAGTTCGCTTACTTGATTTTAAAACTTGAGGAATGGTACCTTGACATGACTCTTTGTCACCTCAGGTTCCTTGGGCAGCTCGGCATCACTACTACCTTTATGAAAGATTTTTGTTCTCAAATGCAAAAGAGGGGCTGTATGCAATGAATTGCACTAAATGTATGATTATTTAGAAGTGTGACAGGTGAAGCAAGGGATTCAATTCTTCTAAGAATAATGCAAACCTAAAATCCAGATCAACAATATTTAAATTTGTCAGAAAGTGTAAATACTAGGGACACAGAGTTAGGGTTTCCTCTATCATCAGGTTATAGTTGCTGGGTGCATCTGCTCATGTTAACTCAATCAAGACAATAACACTTAAGAACCAAAGAATAGTGAAACTCAGATGAAGGCACCGATTGGAATAAAACCTTCGCTGCATTATCATCCATTTTTATCTCAAAACTCACAGTGGATAGATCATTGATTATTTCAAGGTCCTGATGTGCCGTGAGTCTACAACAGGTCAAGAACAAGAGATCTTTCCAAACCGATAGTAAATAGGGCATGAAAATACAGCAACAGATTTATATTAAGTATAACAACAACAAATAACCATCGATAATGAAGGAAGGAAACCCCTTCCTTTGCAACCCTAGCTATAGAAATTAGCTTCAAATCATCATTTGATAGATAATTTGGAAACCCTAAAAAGTAAGAAAAACTACAATCATTCTTAAAGCAAAACTGAACTGAGGATTCCAAGAATGAACGTGAATCGATTCCCCCTTTTTGTGGTACGCCTCTTCTCCTTTTATTCTCTCCTTCCATCATCTCCATCTTCTCTCTCTTCTAACCGAATCCTCTCTAGTTCTAGGTTCTGCCCTCTAAGGGATGAGGTATTTCTCAATCCTTCTTGATGAATGAGGATAAGCCGCAGCAGAGGCCTTCACACAGGCCTTCACTCATCGGGTCTGAACTCAAGACTGGTCCACATGCTAATTTGGGCTTTAATTCTTAGGACTAGGCCTTAATACCTGCAAGCAGAACAATTAGCCCATCAAACAAGTAAAATAGTACATTTATCCTCTTAACTAGCAATTCCAAAGGTCAAGGATTTTATCTAAAAATCTCACAATTAATCTCACCTTTTGGACTATTTTGTCTTGATTTCTCTTAATTGTAAGCAGATATTATGACCAAAATATCTTGACAATCACACCCCCAACTTACCTTTTGCTAGTCTCTTAGCAAATATAATGTTTGGTTACAAATATCAACAATTACCCTTATACCCTTCATGGGTGGAAATTACCAATCAGACAAAATTCCAGAATGCAGTAGACATTTTAGTTCTAAGAAGGAGTTTATGCAAAAAATTGTTTGATCACCACAGTAAGTATCAAATAAAGATAAATGTTGCTGATCATTGTGTGTCATGAATATAGAGTGGTTGGCCACCAGAGGTCATTAATTGTCTCATGCATAGCAGTTGTTCAAGTGGGGCCCTAACCTCTCTCTTTCTCTCTAATTCAAAACCATTGTAAAAGTGGCTTTCACACTACTCCACTTTGAAAGACCTTTCCATACAAAGAGTCCCGAAAGTAGGTAGCCTTTTCTTGTTACACTAAATTTGTTTTCTCTTCTTCTTTTTTTTCTTTTTTTTTTTTCTTTTTTTGAAGAAAAAGATCCTTGGTTTGTCCATTTTCTTAAGTATAAAACTTTACTAGCACTTTTCCTAAGCCAATAGGATATGATTCATTAGAGACCTTGAACAACTGCTTAGTCTGATTAGATTAATACCCACAAAGTGTTAGTCCAATTTGTCTAGGTGTAAGTGGTGTCAATACTTAGTAGGAGTCCCTTTTATGATAACAATCTTGGTTAAAGAGACATATTCACATAAAGAAACCCCTTTTTTGACCCAAATTTTCATATGCTTTTATTTCATCAAGTCTAATCAAGCTTCCTAAGAGGTGTATAAAGAAATTGTTGCTGCTGTTATAAACCAATCATTGACAATGCCTCTGGTGGTTTATTGTGATGTGCAACATTATGACACTGAGATGAATTTCATAAGACTGAAACTAAATTTCACTGAATGTAAGCATTGTCCTTAATGGTGCAGAGTTATAAACATGAGAAAGAGTGAGAAAGTGCAGAGTTAGAGCAGTACCTGAGTGTAGCGTGTTCAAAGAGAAATATGCACAGAAGAAAAAAAAAGTACTACACCCAAAAGGGAAACCTTATTAATAAGTTTAGGCAATTATTTAAAAGGAAATGGGATTAAGGAGATTCAGAGTGGTCTCTTCAAGTGGAAAGTTTGAGAAAAATGGTTTTAGTCTCTGGCCATTAACTTTGAAGGTGTTACCATTCTAAGGGTTTAGAAATTCCACAGCTCCATGGGAAGTCACAGATTTTACCATATAAGGGCCACTCCATTGAGATTTCAGCTTTCCAGGGAAGAAGTACTGTAATATGGAGTTATATAGCAGCACTTGCTGGTCTGGGTAGAAAGATTTCATTTCGATATGTCTGTTGTGATGAAAGTGCTTCATACGCTCTTTAGACAATTTGGCATTATCATAAGCATCCCTTCGAAGTTCTTCCAACTCAGCAATCTGCAACTTCCTAGATGAACTAGATTGGTCAGCATCAAAATTAAACTATTTAATGGCCCAGTAAGCTTTGTGTTCTACCTTTACAGGCAAGTGACATGCTTTACCATAGACTAGTCTATATGGTGACATTCTCAAAATTATTTTATAAGCAGTCCTATATGCCCAAAGTGCATCAGATAACCTTACAAACCAATCTTATTTATTAGGGATGATAGTTTTCTCAAGAATATGTTTGATCTCCCTATTGGCTAATTCAGCTTGGCCATTGGTTTGAGGATGGTATGGTGTGGAAATCTTGTGATGGATCCCATATTTGTTCATTAAAACAGCAAAGGGTTTATTACAAAATGGGACCCATTATCACTGATTATGGCTTTGGGCATACTAAATCGTGCAAAAATATTTTCTTTGAGAAATTTCAAGACAGTGTGATGGTCACAGTTTCTGGATGGAATGGCTTCAACCAATTTTGACACATAGTCAACAACAAACAAAATGTAGAGGTAACCAAAAGAGGAGGGAAATGGTCCCATAAAGTCTATGCCCCAACAATCAAAGATTTCTAGAACTAGAATTGGTTACATTGGCATCATGTTTCTTTTAGTAATTCCCCATAGTTTTTGACAAGGTTCACAATATTTGCAAAAAATGTAACTGTCTTTGAACATTGTTGGCCAATAAAAACCACTTTGTAAAATCTTAGCTACAATTTTGTGAGTAGAAAAATTCTCACCACAAGCTTCAGAATGGTAGAAAGTGAGTATGGCAAAAAATTCATTATCAGGAACACATTTCCTAATTATTTGGTTAGAGCAATATTTAAAAAGTTAAGGTTCATCATAAAAGAAAAACTTAGCCTCAGCTTTCATTCTTTTCATGTCTTGTGCTGTCCAATGGGCTGGAGTTTGACCTATCACCAGAAAATTCACCAAGTCAGCATACCAGGGTAAAATATTGACTGCAAATAGATTCTCATCAGGAAAAGATTCAAAAATAGGGAGATTTTGAATGGTTGAGTCCAAGGAAAGCCAAGACAAGTGATCTGCTACAACATTTTTCACCCCTTTCTTATCCTTTATGGTAATGTTAAATTCTTGTAATAAAAGGATCCACCTGATGAGCCTAGGTTTTGCATCTTTTTTTGTTAACAGAAATTTCAGTGCAACATGGTCGATAAAGATAATGATAGGAGAATCAAGAAAATAGGCCCTAAACTTTTCTAATGCAAATACTACAACTAGCAATTCCTTCTCTGTAGTAGAGTAATTTTCTGAGCATCATTTAAGGTTTTGCTAGCATAGTATATTACATGAGGCAGTTTATTTTTTCTCTGGCCTAATGCTGCCCCAACAGCAAAATCACTGGCATCACATATTATCTCAATTGGTAATGTCCAGTCAGGCAGTTGAATTATAGGGACAGTAATGAGGTTAGCTTTCAACTGGGTAAAGGCAGTTTGACACTCTTTAGAGCAAGTAAAACTAACATCATGCATCAATAAATGGCATAAAGGTTTTGAAATTGAACTAAAGTTTTTTATGAATCTCCTATAGAAACCAGCATGGCCTAAAAATGATCTTATGTCTTGTACACTTCTAGGGATAGGTAAGTTTGCAATCAGTTCCAATTTAGATTTGTCAACCTCAATACCCCTTTCAGACACAATATGCCCAAGGACTATTCCTTGTTGTACCATAAAATGACATTTCTCCCAGTTAAGCAGTAATTGATTTTCTTCACACCTGGCGAAAACAATTTTCAGGTTAGCTAAACATGAGTCAAAAAATTTTCCAAACATTGAAAAATCATCCATAAAAACTTCAACTGTGTCATCAATTAAATCACTAAAAATTCCTAACATACATCTTTGAAAGGTGGCAGGGGCATTGCACAGGCTAAAGGGCATTCTTTTGAAAGCAAAAGTCCCAAAAGGACATGTAAATGTTGTATTTTCTTGGTCCTCAAGGGCAATTTTGATTTGATAATACCCAGAAGAGCCATCTAAAAAGCAGTAAAATTCATGCACAGCCACCTTTTCTAAGATTTGGTCAAGAAAAGGCAGAGGAAAATGGTTTTTCCTAGAAGCTGCTTCTATAGTCTGTGCACATTCTCCATCCGATTGTCATTCTAGTAGTTATTAATTCTCCTTTTTCATTCTTGACCACTGTGATACCAGATTTTTTTTATACCACTTGAATGGGGCTTACCCATTGACCATCTGCTATAGGGTAAATAATACCTATGTCTAATAATTCCAGGACTTCTTTCTTGACTACCTCTTTCAATGTAAGGTTCAATCTTCTCTGCATCTCCCTAGAGGGTTTAATTCACCCAATCCCAGTTGTTCATACACACTATAGGGTAACAGATTTACCCCTGATCCTAAATCAAGCAAAGCCTGGCCAATTTTGGCATCACCAATTATGCAAGAGATAGTAGGTGAGCCAGGGTCTTTGTATTTAGGAATAGAGCAGGAATGGACTCAGGAATCTCAGAATTTTCAACTTGTAAGTCACCATTTGGTTTTGAGTTAGATTCCTTACCTGAGTTCCCAATGATATGTTCAAGCTTATTCACAATCTTACCACTTCTCAAGGTTGTGATGGCTTTCACAGCCTTCACATTGAGCCCTTCTACTTGAGGTTGCTGAGCTTGTGGATTGGGTTAAGGTTGGGCTGAAAACTTTCATTTTTCCTGGGTACTCAAAGTTGTAGTCACTTTTGTGAGTATTCCTCTTATGTCATTTATGGCTTGGGAGTTTTGGTTATTTATGGTTGCTTGGCTTTGCATGAACTATTGGAGGTTAACAGTGAGTTGTTGTATGGACTATTCTAAATTCTTTTCTGGGTGAAGTGAGGCTGGTTGGGGTAATGTGAAGGTCCTGATGGTGGTGCATAGGGCATGTAGGGTGATGTGGAGGAAGAAGCTTGCTAGTTAGTTTTCCAACTAAGATTGAGATGGTTCTTCCAGCCTGCATTGTAAGTGTTAGAAAATGGCCCTGAATAATTCTTAGCAATCATGTTCACAACAATAGGTTGATCTAACAATATCTCCTTAAAAGCAGGTATGGTAGGGCATGCATGGGTGCTATGCCCTTGGTCCTCACAAATTCCACATTTATCAGCATTTGGGGGCAACACATGCATTTCATTAACTTTTTTCAGTCCAATAGATTCTAATTGCTTAGAAATCAGGGCTATCCTAGCATGCAAGTCATCAACCTCTTTGAGTTGATATTTTCCACCCCTTACTATACCCCTTACATTTTCAGACCTATCCCCAACATCAGAAACATTCCATGACTAGGCATTCTCAGCCAAATAATTGAAATATTCAAAAGGTTCGTCAGGATCCTTGCCAAAGAAGTCACCATTACACATGGTTTCAACAAACTGTTTCATTTTGGGATGCAAGCTTTCATGAAAAAACTAATGACTCTCCAATGTTCATAACCATGATGAGGGCAAGCATTCAATAAATCCTTAAACCTTTCCCAGCTTTGATAAAAAGTTTCACCATTTTTGCCCAAAATTCATAATCTGGCTTTTCACGGCATTTGTTTGATGCATGGGAAAGAATTTTTTAAAGAACTCAGTTTGCATCTCTTGCCAAGTTCTTATGGATCGAGGCCTTAGAGAATTTAGCCATGTTTGGCTTTATCCTTAAGGGAAAAAGGAAACAGTTTCAACCTAATCACTTTCTCAGTACATGTCCCATCCATGAATGTGGAGCACACTTCTTCAAATTCTTTAATATGCAAATAAGGATTCTCAGATTCCATTCCATGAAAATGAGGAATCAATGGGATCATCCCAGGTTTAAAATTGAAATTGTATGCATTTAAAAGTTGAATAATGCAGGAAGGGGATCTAGTTCTGACTGGCTGTAAGTACTCTCTTAATGTCCTATTCTAGTTCAAGATTTCCCGATCCTCATTTTCAGCCTTGTTACTTAAATTTTCAGAGGATGACTCAAAAGATATGGATGCAGACTCTGTGGATGAAAATGACTCAGTCCTAGTTAATCGTGATGCTTGATTTCTAGTCCAAACAGACATACATTCTAAACACACAAAAATTCACAACAAATGTAAGACAAACTAAAGGAACAAAACAAAGGCACAAGAAATTATTCAACAAGGGAGATAAGAGATGTTACCCATTCTGTGAAGAGGTTCACAGATACACTCCTTTTATTTTTTATTTGCTTAGTGTAATTGGTAGGAAACTGGTAAGTTACCCCACAACGCCAATGATTGACTTGAGCACTTAGTGCGATGAGTAGGGTAATGGGTAGGAAACTAGTAAGTTACCCCACGAAGTGAGTGCTTTCCTAGAGCTCCTAATGTGGCAGGGAACTTGGGAGTTATCTCGCAATGTAAGCCGTAGCTGGCAAGATTTTGTTAAAATGTTAAAAGCAGGTGCGGGTGTAGGTGGGTAGCCCTACCCATCCCCCACATAGGGTATTATAGAAGGACAAAAGCCTAACTTTTGCCATCCCCATCTTCTTCATAACCTCTTTTAATGCTGACCCTAGCCCCATAGCATGTCTTTACCTCCTCATCCTCATCCTCATCGTCTTCTTCTTCTTCCTCCTCCTCTCGTCACCTCCTCCTCCCCACATTTTCTTCCTGAATGTGGTTCTCCATGAGATACCCATGAACCAGGGCCAAGTAGCCGTGGTTTTTTACCTCGAGCCACTAGCCATGATGTGGTCGTGGGTCACTACATAAAACCACAACCAATCGTGTTCATGGTTCTCTACTCAGACCCATAGCATTGACTAGTCGTTGTTCTTTGCCCCAAGCCACAAGCCACAACATGATCATGGGTTAGCTCAAAGAAACACAGCCATGCTACAAACCCACGAACAATCGGGGGCCATGTCATCTTTCTAGGTTTCCTCTCTCTTTGCTTCACGGTGAGAAGAAAGGTGGCCAATTGTCTCTTCCGCTTGTTGGGAATAACTGCATGAGGAGTTGCCAACCCAACTCATCAAAACTCTTGATCAATCTGGTTTGCAAACTCTTGAACCATCATCTGGTCATCCCCTTAAGTGTAAAGGGAAAGCCTATCACGCGTGCAATTTCATGTGGATCTTGAATCCAAATACTCCACCAAGTCCTTGGATCCATTGTAAAGATTCATTGAAGGACCTCTAAATTTTTGGGAGAGAGGAAACCTATTTCCTTGTAGATTTGTGTTGTTAAGTAGGTTTTCCACGGCTGACAATGTCACTACTCGCTTTTCCATCTTCTCGTGTTTCTCCTCCTTCTCGATCTGGTCTATTCCCCCTTCACTCGGGGACTCTTCATCTTGGTGTTGGTCATGGTCTACGCTCTCGTTCAATCTAGTGGCCTTTCTCTCTAGGCCCAACTTCAACTCGTTTTCCTTATTGAGAGCCTCCAGCCACGGTCATCCTCTGTAGCTTCTCCTCCCGCTCTAAGAACTGCAGCTCCACTTCTCTGGTCATATGTTAGTCCATAGCGACTATTTCTAGATCTTGAAGTGTATAGGAAAATGTGTTTGTTGATGCCAACAAAAAAATTTCTTCATGTAGTAAAAGCTTTGAAGAAAAATCCACAAATGTAATCATTTGTTGAAACAATTCCCAGTTGCCCCAGAAACATTCCCAAACTATAGTGAACATTACCTATTAAACAAAACATGGTCTCTGGTGATCCCAGTGGGAGATAACTCCAATGCCTAAGTCAGAAGTTGAACTAAAACATTTTTGGGAATAGTCGCTAAATTTTTCTCAATGACAAGTACCTAGTTGGGTATTTATCGAAATCAAAGTACACCTCAAGGAGAATTGTTCTTGTCAGAGTATAACATGGAAGGCGAGATGTCCCACCAGCACAAGTAACTCAATAGTCCCTATGTTGTCGTCGTGGCTCTCTAAAAGGGATGAGGTTTGTTGTTGTATTAAGTCTAGTAGACTTCCTATTAAGTCTAGTAGACTTCCTATCGGCCGATTGTGGGCATGGGCCACAAGATGTGTTTTGCTTAGCTATGTCTATTCCTCACCATCCCATATTTTGGCTTTCTGCACATTCCTTTTTGGTCACCTCATGGCATTTCTTCACCCTTAATACACACTCTTTTACCTAACAATTATCCCATAAACTCATGCCACATACGTAATGGAGGGAGTTTTCTTTTCTTTTATAATTCCTATAGTTAAGGGATAGGGATGACAAATCGTGTATGTGGGTCATGTTCATGTCGTGTCAAATCGTGAGTATTGGACTATATGGATCAACTCGGAAATGGACCATTTAATTGAACTAGTCAGACCTTACTACCCTGACACATCTCACATAAATAAGATGTGACAAATCCTAATCTAACCACACATGAATTCTTGCATGTTCCTGGCATCAAGAAACAAAGTAGGAATCAATGCAACTTTGGGTCTCGTACTGGGTATCAAGTGGTTCTCTTGGAGTCTCAATACTCCCATATGAAAACCTTGGACCAAAAGTTCTTTGTGGATTGAAGGATTGGAAGTTTCCAACTAGTTAAACTTCCCATCGTGAATTTCCAATCAAAGCCTCCTAGGAAAATATCCCATATGGAAATTTTTTGGACTTACTTCTAACCTATGAAGAATTATCTTGCTTGGGATGTGTACGCTCGCTTGAAGAAAATAAGCTTGCAGTACTCAGAAGTAGTCCTTGGGAGAATATTGACTAGCATCTTGGTCATTCCAGATCGCTCTCAATCCTCAGATTGCAACACTTTAGGACCTACTGCTTGTGGGCATGTTTGTTCCCTCAAGGGGGCGGGCTTGTAAAAGCAAACAGTCAGCATGAAGACTTAAAGCTTAGCCTAGTGTTAGCAAATCTAGATTCTCATAGTGATGCACTCCGAGGGTTTTTTTGAATATTTTGGCTCTACTAGGGTTTTGGTATAAAATCCTAAGGGGGCTCCATGATGGCCGACGTAGAGGCAAGTTGATCTCATATCGACGGTGCCTCAACCAATTTCGGAGATGTCTATATCTAATCATGGGCCTAAGTATGTAGATGATGAACTGTGTTTTCAATTTTCTAAGGAGGAGATTGCTCGATCCGCTAAACCTTTATGTTTCTCCATTGTTCTAAAATTCCTACGACACAGGCCTTCTCTAGATGCTATAAGGTCTTACATTCATAATCGTTGGGGTCTCTCATGCTTTCAAGTTGTTTCAATGACGAGGCGTCCTAGAAACGTGTTTGTCTGCATGTCAAATGAATCAGATTCTTGGAAAGCTCTTTCGCGTGAAGTTTGCGAGGTGAATGGTCCAATACCGTGTGTTTCACTAGAAACTTGATTTCAATAAAGATGAAGAATGATTGAGCTGAAATATTACAGATTTTATACATTTAGAACCAATACATTTTGATTATCTCATGACATTATTATTGGTTTTAGATGAAAAAATGATTAATAAGCATAAATACGAGTTATGATTTTTAATTGATTAATATCATGTTTATGCTTAATTTTATAGCTATGATTTAATTGGATAATATTTCTTCACATGCACAACACATTTTTTATATTTTATTCTTCCTTTAAATTTATCTTTAGATTTCTATTTCTAGTGTATTACTTCTTTTCCTTAATTCTACTGCTTTTAAATTAGATTGATAATTTACTTTTTTGCCTTTTTATGTTAACATGCAGTGCAATAAGGAAAGTGGGATGCAACAGTTGTTCTGCAAAGGTAGTAGGAAGGTGCACGCTGAAGACACTGCATTTAAGGTGCACAGGAGCTGTGGTCTAAAAAGGGGAGTTGGATTTTTCTCATTTTGGGATGGAGACATGGACAACATTTTTTTTTTTTTGGAGTGTTTTATGGAGAAACGGAGGAAAGACTGGCTGGGCTTCACGGGAAAAAAAAAAAGACAGCTTTTAGCTTAGGGGCTCTGTTTTCCATTTGGAGGGAGACGTAGACCCAGAGAAAAGAAAAGTGGTTGGTCAGTTCTGGCTTTTGAGAAGAGGGATCTTAACTGGACGAAGTGAGGGAGAAACAAAAAGGCTTGGACAAAAAAAAAAAATGGGGTCTTTGTTTTGAGAGGAAAAAAAGGGTAACGGGTTTTGAGACTTTTTTTCGTCTGGGGCCGAGACTTGAGGGAAGAGGCTTGCTTCTGGAGATAAGGCAGGTGGTGACTGGATGACTAGGAGATGTGAAGCTGAGAAGCTTTGGTTTTTTTAAGGGAAATGAAAACGAAAAAAAAAAAAAAAGGGAAAGAAGAACAAAGAGGCACGACTGCTGGGTTGACTGTCGGTGGGAGTAGCCTTTCATTTGGACAAACTGGTGAGGGATAGATTTTTTTTTTGGGATAGCTAGACAGAAATGGGGGGTGGAGTAGCTTTGAACGTGGGACGAAACGGAGTGGAAGTTTTTACTTTTTTTCTTCCGTGGACTTCAACTTTTCGGAAAGAAAAGCTCCATCTTCTGTTCACTTTTACTTTCTTGTGACTGTTTTCTTGTATTTTATTTTATTTATATCATGGAGAATATTTTTGTGATTTTTACAACTCTTGTGATGAACATGGTTAGCTAAATTTTTGTACTAAGGTTAGAGGTGAAGTCAAGTAATTTAAACATTATTTTCGAATCAACATTAGAATTTCTTTTGTGAGATTGATCGGTTGAAGGATCTTATTATTGGATATTTTGATTGTCTATATATTTATCTTGATTCATTGTGATTTCTGAATACAGTGAATGCTTAAAAAATTCTTGTGATATTCAAATGAGTTTGTAAATGTTATAATCATCAATCGTTCATGCTTAATCATTAGTAACTATTTTTCTTAACCTTAAATGTTAAATCTTTCAATTAAACGGTATCATTATTCTAGTTTAATTGAAGTAAATCGATCGGAAGTAATATTTTAAATTATTAGACGGATCCTCGAAACCTTAATCATTCTCCATATCAATTTATTTTATCATTTTAGTATTATTTTGATACTTTAAAAATCTTCATCTCAGTAATTTTCTTTTCTATTTGATTGCACATTCATTTTAGTAATTTATTTTCATTGTTTGAGTTATTTTCTTTATCACATAAGTCAATCCATGTGGATTCGACCCTGTTAGGTACTACAACACCTATATACTTACAGGTAAAACTGCACTAAATTTTTGGTTCAGTAGTTTCAACAAAGAACCTTCTTTGGTCTCTGTTTGGATTGTGTTGTCAGGGCTCTTAGCCAACTTTTACCAAGAATCCTTTTTAAAAATCTTCACTGCACCGATAGGCCGTTATATTCACAGAGACAACCCGACGATTTATGCAACTCATACGGATGGTGCACGTCTTTTTTTGGAGATGGACACAGTGAAGGAGCCAATTCCTTATTTTTGGATCAGGTTGCCAGGGAGTGGTCGTAAATAGAAAGTGATCTATAAGACCTTACCGGCTTTCTGTTCTCGGTGCAAGGTTCAAGGGCACAATGTGTGTACCTGCAGAATGGTGAAAAAGTTTGAGGGAGGAATGAGAGATTAGAGACTGAAACCGTGAAGGAAGTTAAAGGTGCTCCCCTGCTGGATGAGGTTGGAATAGGCAAAGGTACATTGGTTATTTCAGACTCTAATCTTGGCAACACTAGTAAAAACTTGCCTCCCCAGATTGTGGATTTGGTGGAACCAATCCATATTCAAGAGGAGGATGCGTCTCACGTAGAATGCAGGTTTCCTGTAATATCCCAATAGAGGAAACCAATGTTGATGATAAGCCGGGTGAAGAGAATTTGCCTAAAGAGGGTGAACAACAGATGGAAAAGGGTTGGAAATATTCAAGAGGTTGTAGGAGAGTGACTTCTGGCAACCAATGGTGATGATGACGCTAATGTGCCTGTTGCTGCGACCTTTACGTTGGATGACTTTGTTTCTGAACCTGATCCAGAACTTGACGTTGAGATCTTTGCTAAACATAAAGATTATGCCACTGAAAATGAAGACCAGGAATTTAAACAAAAATGAGCTCTGAAGATGTTTGCAAATGTTCAGAGATCGTCTTGGGTGTTAGCCAAACCTAATAAACTTTCTCTATGATTGCTCCAATTTTATCATGGAACATCTGAGGTCTATGTACCTTGAAAGGGAGATTAAAGAAGTTGGTTGTTAAAATGAAACCTAAAATTGTTGCTTTGATGGAACCTTTTACATCGTCTGAGAAAGCTCAGGGTTTGTTGCATCTCTTACATATGGATTAGTTGATTACTAATGAAGGGGTAGCCGAGAAAATTTGGGTGTTTTGGCAGGATGTTATCTCAGTTCAATTGGTTTTAAGCAGTGAGCAATTTATTTTACCTTGAGTTGGCGATGGTCTAAATAATTTCCTTTTTTGTTTTGTTTACGCCAAATGCACTATGATTGATAGAAGAGCCTTATGAGAGCAGTTAAATAGCCAGGTCCTAGGCTATGAGCCTTGTCTTATTGCAGGAGATTTTACTATCATAATGGAGAATTCTGAACGTTGGGGTGGGAGATCACCTTATCCGAGAGCATCAATTAAGATTTTAATTGTTGGATTCACCAGTGCGGTCTTATTGAAATGAAGTCTATGGGAAGGAGGTTCTCTTGGTGTAATGGGCAGAGTGGTTTATTAAGGAGTTGGGCGAAACTAGATAGATATTTCTTGAATGCTAGTTGTCTAACTAAAGTGCCAAATGCAACCAACAATTACTTATGAAGATCAACATTAGATCATTCTTCGATGCTTATGGAGTTTCAATTTGATACTTTCTCTTATGGTCCTTCTCCTTTTTGTTTCCAGCAAATGTGGACTGAGCATGCAAGTTTTCATTCTTTTTTGCAAGAGGATGTAGGTGGTATTGGTCTTTTGAAGCTAGCCCTTAAACTTAAGAAGCTGAGGGGGGGCTCTGCGAGATTGGAATACGCGCATCTTTGGTAGAATTGATTCACATATTCGGGATCTTGCAGAGTAATCGATGTTTTGGAGTTAGCCTTGCTAAATGAATGGGACCCTGGGATTGAACATGAGATGTTGTAGAAACAGATAGAGTTGGCTAAATGGAGGCATCATGAAGAGATTAGATTGGCTCAAATGTTGAAAGTTAAGTGGTGACTTGAAGGAGACCCAAATTTCAAATTTTTTCATGCCTATTTATCATATAAAAGGAAGAAAAGAGTTTTGAATATGAGACTTCAAGATGGTACCTATTTTAGTTCCCCGGAGGAAATTCATGTAGTTGCTATTAATTATTTTTCAAGATTTTTGCAAGAAGAGTCCTCTGGTAGGCTACCGTATTTAACTAATCTCATTTCGTCGATTATATTTGTTGCCCAGATGACTAACACAATATGGGGATGAATTGAGTTGTATTTAAAAAAATAACAATTATAAATCAAATATACAATATAAAATATAAACAAAATATGAAACAACAATAAATACAAAGAGTAAGAGTGGAAGAGAAGCAAACTCAGTATGTTAACGAGGATCGGCTCCACTGCCTATGTCCTCACCTCAAGCTACCCCTTGAGGATTCCCAAATTTACTATTCAACCTCATTCAGATGGAGATAGAAATCTATTACACATTTGAACAATACCGCTACAAAGGATCTGTGTAGAACACCCTCTACACTTGCAATCACCTTACACGTGGTGATTTAACTATGTCCTGTGTAGAACACTTTCTACACGCACAAAGGTTATACACACCATTTTTACTGATACAAGAGCTGATAGTGGATAAGTTATCAGAAAACACTCCTCAATGAGTAAAATAAGAATAATACAACGCAAACTATATCTCTATCAAAATGAACAAGGATTAAGGCTCAATGCTTAGAGAAGAGAGAATGAAAGTTTTGAATGAATATTGTATACTCTTGGTGTTGTAAATGTGAAACTCTCAAATGATTTATTTATAGGCATATGAGACTTCATATTCAAATTTAAAAAAATTCATATGTCAAAAATAACATCATTCACTTTTCAAAAAATTAAAACATAATCTTTTTACTTTTTGCATATGACAAAAGGAGCATACTTTACTTTTCAAAAATTTCAAACCTAATTTTTTTACTTTTTGCATATGACAAAAGGACCATACTTTACTTTTCAAATTTTTCAAACAAAAATATCTACCTTTTGCATAAGTAAAAAAAAAAACATTAATCACTTTTGAAAATATTCAAATAAAACATGCACTTGTGAAAGATGACAATCAATCATCTTTAATATTGTTAAAGTTCAAACCTTTAATCATGTAATGCATATGTGAAAGATGACAATCAATCATCTTTCAAAATTTTCAAATTTAATTTTCAAAATATTCATGCACATGTGGAAAATGTATTTTAATGCTTTATGATAAAACATTAATTTTGAGTCTTAATCCTAATTTCAAATTTTTAAGATATTTACAACATTATTCTATGACTTTAATGTGAACTTATTCCCTTCTTGCTCATGCTTGGTTCCTTGATGTGCTTGACTCCATTGTATAAACAATTTGAGGTTGAGATTCTTTATTTTTTGAATTCATTTGTTATTATCAAAATCTATATGTAAATATATAATTACACAAAACTTGAAATCTTGGATTCAACAATTTCCTCCTTTTTCATTATGACAAATACTTGATAGAACCTGAAACCTGTATTAATACTTAAGTTCCCCCTGAGAATGTGGGTTAGTTTTTCAAAGTATAAATATAATTCCAACCATATATAACAAGTTTAGCAATTTAAACAATATTAATGTTCTAGTATAAAACTTCTCCTCCTTTTGGCATAATTAAAAATGATGCACAGCAAGTAAATGGATTAAAAAAAATGGTGTGTTAGTAGACACTATAGATAGTTGAAAAATTGGAGTCGTCCGTGACCCAACAAGTGTGGCTGGAGATTTGAACAATCATATGATGTTGTTGACAAATAAGATTAAGGGTTCTGAGTTTCTATAAAAAAATTATCATTTTCACTCATCTGATACCCTATAAAATCAGTCTTAAAATTTATTCAATTCGCATTAAATCTTATTCTCATCTCTATAACTCATCTACATTCTTTCAACATTCTCGCTTTAAACTTTCAATTCTTTTCTCAGTGGCTCATTCTTCTAACATTTCTCTAGATCCATCCATGAGGTATTCTGCACCTCAACATGCTGTCCTTTCTACAGCTGCCATTGGTGCCATGTTGCAGCAAAAAAATAATAATTTGACTAATAAGTCAGATTCCGATGCTATCTACGACTTGGTGAGTCTCAGGACTCGCTACCCATCCTCTATTGTTACTTTTTTTCAGTGGCTACAAGCCAGAAAGCATGAAATTGAAAAGCTTAAAGAACAAATTATTGTACTTAAGCAAATTGTTTAAGAGTCTCACACAAGGGAATGAATCTTTCGGCAGAAAAATAAATAGTTGAAATCCCTATTGGATTCTTCATTCTACTTGCCAGTTCCCATGGATAGGGATGACATGATATTGTATGAAGAGAATGAGCATCTTAAAATGAGGCTAAGAATCTCAAGTTTATGTAGAAGTATTTAAAAAATCTCTCTCTATTTTTATTGACTCTGTCTATCTTTTAAGAGATATTTATAACATGCATCATACATATTTCTCTTCTAATCATACATAATATATCTTCTAGTAAAGGTTTTGTGAAAATATATGCTAATTGATCATGTGTGTTTGTGAATTCTAGTACTATATCGTATTTCTGCATATGATTTCAAAAAAAAAATGATATCTTATTTCAATAGGCTTAGCTCTAGAATGTTGTATTTGGTTCTTTGAAAGATTTATAACATTTGTATTATCACATTTGGTTGGAATGTGATTATACACGAGTTTAAAATTTTCAAGTTGTTGCTTCATGTAAAAAACTTGAGCACAACAACTACCCACAGCAACATATTCTGCCTCAGCAGTAGATAGTGCAACAGAATTTTATTTTTTACTAAACCAGGAAATTAGTGCATGACCTAAGAAATGACATGCTCCACTAGTGCTTTTTTGATCAATTTTACAACCAACATAATATGCATCTGTATAGCTAATTAGATCGAAAAATGTGTGCTTAGAGTACCATAACCTTAGGTCAATTGTACCACTAAGATAGATAAGAATGTGCTTAACTGTAATTAAATGTGATTATTTTCGAAATGATTGAAAGTGTGCACATAAGTACACACTAAACATAATATTCGGTCTACTGGCTGTCAAATATAATAAACTATCAATCATACATCGATATACCTTCGAGTCAACTGGCTTACCAGATTCATCTTTATCAAGTTTAGTGGATGGGCTCATTGGTGTTCTAATTTTCTTAGCACCTTCCATCCCAAATTTCTTCAGTAATTCCTTAATATATTTTGATTGATTGATGAATGTTCCCTTTTTTTGCTTGCTTAATTTTCAATCCGAGAAAGAATGTAAGTTCTCTCATCATACTCATTTCAAATTCTTCCTGCATAGTCTTAGCAAAAACTTGACACATATTTTCATTAATAGTACCGAATATTATATCATCAACATAAATCTAAATTAAAAGAATATCATCATTTTCGTGTTTAATGAAAAGAGTTATGTCGATTTTTCCTCTTGAAATACCCTTTTCAATCAAGAAACCACTGAATCTCTCGTACCAAGCTCTAGGAGCTTGTTTGAGTCCATATAGTACTTTTATGAGTTTGTAAACATGATTTAGAAAAATATGAATTTTAAAACTTGGAGGTTCAAAAAAGAAGTGTTTCATCAATATTTTTTGGTTCAATTTGAGATAGAAAAACAGTATGATTGATTTCTAAGAGATGATCAAATGCTTACACCTCGTGAAGGTTCTCTCAAAATTTGTTCTACTGGATAATCTTTCACAAATTTTCACTGTTTGATTGCATCTTGTATTAAATTTTGATGATCTTTCCTGATGTTTCCATGTTGGACTTCCTCTATTGTGTTCTCTTTGTTGAGATTGAGAATTTTCTTGTTATTTATACCTCTTATTTCTTCATCAACGAATTTATTGGAGAGTAGAGAATTAAATTCATCAAATACTACATGCATAGATTCTTGTACAGTCAAAATCTTTTTATTGAATATTTTATAAGTTTTACTATTAGTAGAATACTTGAAAAAGATACATTCATCAGATTTTACATCAAACTTGCCTAAATTATCTCTGTCATTCAAAACAAAATATTTGCATCCAAATACATGAAAGTAACTAATATTTGACTTTTTCTTATTCCAAAGCTCATAGGGGTTTTTATCTAGTTTAGATTTTAACATAACTCTATAACATAACATGCAGTACTTAACACTTCGGCCCAAAAGTAACTAGGCAAGTTGTTCTCATTGAGCATTATTCTTTTCATCTCTTGAATAGATCTATTTTTCCTCTTTACTATCCCATTTTGTTGAGGAGTTCGAGGAGTAGAAAAATTATGTACAAAACCAAATTCATCACAAAATATTTTAATATTTTTATTAACAAACTCATTTCCCCTATCACTTCGGATACTTGAAATAGTATAGCACTTTTCATTTTGAATTATCTTGCAAAATTTGGTAAATGCATTATGTGCCTCATCTTTATAAGTAAGAAAGTTGACTCAAGTATATCTAGATAAATCATCAACAATAACAAATGCATAATATTTTCCTTCTAGACTTGCAACTCTATTTGGTCCAAAAAGATCTATGTGTATCAGTTGCAGTAGTCTAGTTGTGGAAATATGTTTTTGGTTTTAAAAAAAAAAAGTTTTTATTTGTTTATCAAATTGGCATGCATCACAAATTTTATCTTTAAGAATATTTTCTTTTGGTAAACCTCTCACAAGATAATTTTTTGAAAATTTGGAAATAAGTTCCATGTTGACATGACCTAGTCTTCTATGTCATAGCCAACTAGTTTCATTTTGAACTGAAAAACAAATAGCATATTGTGAGGTAATTTCTTCAAAATCGATTGTATAAACATTATTGTTTCTTAAAGTAATAAAACAAATATTACAATCATGATCATTCAAAATAATGCACTTATCCATTTTAAAAGTAACTATAAATCCTTTATCATATAATTGACTTATATTTAAAAGATTATATTTTGAACATTCAACAAGTAGAACATTTTCAATTATGAGAGAAGATTTATTACTAATTTTACTTATTCCCACGATCTTTCCTTTCGAGTTGTCTCCAAATGTCATGTGTCCTTCTTTTTTAGATCTGAGATCAAAAAACTTAGTCTTGTCTCTCGTCATGTGTCTTGAACATCCACTATCTAAAAACTATTTGTTTTTGTTTATGGAGGACTTCATACATACCTATAAAAATAATGAAAATGATTTTTCTTGGTACCCAAGTTCTTTGGGTCATTTATTTATTAGTATTAGAATAAACAAGATTTTTAGATACCCATATAGCCCTAATAGTTATTGTATAATTTCTTCTAATAGGACAAACATGATAATTATGACCATTTCTATTACAAAAATTACAAATAGCATGTGGCATATATGAAGAACTTGAGTAATTATGATAGTATCTTTTTTTGACAAAATTATTTTTATAAAAAAAATTTTAAATACTGGACTTTAATGTGGAATAATTATTAAAGAAATTTTTACAAGGTTTGTATTTTTGTTTTAGCATATATCTCAAACCTGCCTTGTCAAAAACACATTTTTGACTACCAAAAAGTTTTTCAAAATTTCTTTTTCTATTCGTAAAGTTTTCAATAATATTTTCTAAATCAGTTTTCTTCTTTTTCAACTCAAGATTTTTATCTTTCAAAACGATGCTTTCTTTTCTTAAAATATCAATTTCGTTTGTTAAAAAAGAATTTTTCTTATTCAAAGTAGTATACTTGATACCCATTTTTTCAAGTTTCTCATATACCTCTTCTAAAATATTTTGCAATTCTTCATATGAAAGATTTTTAATATTATCAAGATTTGTTACCTCAATGTCATCTTTAGCCATAAGACAAAAATTTGTCAATTCTCCATTGCTTGTTTCACTATCTGAGCTACTTGAATCATCATCTCATGTACCTTTCATTGCTTTCTTGCCCTTATTTCGATCTTTCTTTAGCAGAGAACAATTCGACTTGATATGACCAGGCTTATTGCATTTATAACAAATTAAAGTGTAATTTTTACCTGAATTTTTCTTGAAAAACTTTTTGAAAGATTTCCTCGGATGAGTTTTATTTTTCTTTAAGAATCTTTGAATTCTTCTTATTATCATCACAACTTATTCATCTTTGTAGTCATTTTTCTCAACTTCATTACTTTTACTTTCATGAGGAATAGCTTTAAGTGCCAAACTCTTCTTTGGCTTTCATTCTTCTTCTCCTCTTTTCAATGTGTACTCATGGGTAATAAGTAACTCGATGAGTTCATTCACTTCGAACTTCTTGAAGTCTCTAACTTTAAGAATCACTGTCACTTTTGATTCCGAACGTTTTGGTTGAAAGTTGAGCTTACTATCTCCACATTGGAATAAACTTTGCCAAGAGTTGTCAAGCTGTTTATGATGTTAGTAAAATGAGTGTGCATACTAGAAATAGATTCATCATCATTCGTCTTAAACATTTCATATTCATGAGTAAGAATATAAATTTTTGATTCCTTGACTTGAGAAATTCTTTCATAAGTAACTTCCAAGTTATTCCAAATTTCATTTGCCGTAGTGCAAGTCATTATTCTATTAAACTCATTTCCATTGAGAGCATTATATAATAAATTCAAAACAGTTAAATTCAAAGTATAAAGTCTATCGTCTTCACGATCAAACATTTCTTCTTTCTTTTTTACATTTACTCCATCAACCACTTTTGTTGGAATATAAGGTCCATTTATAATGCATTTCTAGATTTCTCAACTTTGAGCTTGAATAAATATTCTCATTCTAATTTTCTAGAATGAATAATTGTCTCCACAAAAAAAATGGAGGTCAACTGCTAGATTGACCTTCACAAAATGAAACTGCAATATTAGCCATAAAATCTTAACTCAAAAGATAGTTAATCTTATAATAGAGTTTTCGCTCTGATACCAATTGTTGCCCAGATGACTAACACAAGAGGGGGTGAATTGAGTTGTATTTAAAAAAATAACAATTATAAATCAAATATACAATATAAAATATAAACAAAATACGAAACAGTAATAAATATAAAGAGTAAGGGTAAGAGAAAAGTAAACTCAATATGTTAAGGAGGTTCAGCTCCACTGCCTATGTTATCACCTCAAACTACCCCTTGAGGATCCCCAAATTCACTATTTAACCTCCTTCAAGTAGAGATAGAAACCTATTACACCTTTGAACAACACTGCTACAAAGGATCCGTATAGAACACCATTCACACTTGCAATCACCTTACACGTGGTGATTCAACTATTCTCTGTGTATAACACTTTCTACACGCACAAAGGTTATACACACCCTTTTACTGATACAAGAGCTGATAGTGGGTAGGTTATCAGAAAACACTCATCAATGAGTGAAATAAAAACAATACAACGCAAAATATATCTCTCTCAAAATGAATAAGGATTAAGGCTCAATACTTAGATAAGAGAGAATGAAAACTTTGAATGAATATTATATACTCTTGGTGTTGTAAATGTGAAACTCTCAAATTATCTATTTATAAGCATATGAGATTTCATATTCAAATTTAAAAAGATTTACATGTCAAAGACAACATTATTCACTTTTCAAAAAATTCAAACCTAATCTTTTTACTTTTTGTATATGATAAAAGGAGCACACTTTACTTTTCAAAAATTTCAAACCTAATCTTTTTACTTTTTGCATATGACAAAAGGAGCACACTTTACTTTTTAAAATTTTCAAACAAAAACATCTACATTTTGCATAAGTCAAAAAAAGCATCAATCACTTTTGAAAATATTCAAATAAAACATGCACATGTGAAAGATGACAATCAATCATTTTTAATATTTTCAAAATTCAAACCTTTAATCATGTAATGCATATGTGAAATATGACAATCAATCATTTTTCAAAATTTTCAAATTTAATTTTCAAAATATTCATGCACATGTGGAAAATGTATTTTAATGTTTTATGATAAAATATTAATTTTGAATCTTAATCCTAATTTCAAATTTTTAAGAGATTTACAACATTACTCTATGACTTTAATGTGAATTTATTCCCTTCTTGCTCATGTTTGGCTCCTAGATGTGCTTGACTCTATTGTATAGACAATTTGAGTTTGAGATTCATTTATTCTTTGATTTCATTTGTTATCATCAAAATTCATGTGTAAATATATAATTACACAAAACTTAAAACCTTAGGTTCAACAATATCTATGGCCGATAGTAACGCTATTTGTGTTGTTCTTTCTATTGAAGTTCACCAAGCTTTGGTTTCTATCCCTTCTAATAGTGCACAGGGCCCGTATGGATTTGGATCAGGATTATTTAAGAGATGTTGGGATATTATTCAACCTGACGTTATGGCCGCAATCTCGGAATTTTTCTAAGGAGGTAAGTTGTCCAAATTTTATACATCTTCTCATGTCGTTTTAATCTTGAGATTGATAAATTTAGACCCATAAGCCTTTGTATGGTGTTTTATAAAATCTACTCGAAGGTGATAGTGAATCATTTGACTCATCTTCTCTCTAAAATGATATCTCTGGAACAAGGCGCATTCATCCTTGGTAGAAGTATTTTTGAGAACATCAGTCTTACTCAGGAAATGGTTCATTCTATTCACAAGAAGGTTGATGGGGGGAACGTGGTGCTTAAATTGGATATGGCGAAGACATATGACCATGTTAATTGGGCCTTCCTGTTGGAGGTTCTTCACTCTTTTTGTTTTTCTCCTCAAGTCTGTTCGTTGATCAATGAATGTATTTCTACTCCTTGGTTTTCTATCATGATGAATGGCATTACTAAAGGTTTTTTCAAAGGTGGTCGCTGGTTGAGACAATGGGACCCTTTGTCCCCTTAAAGTCTTATCTAGACTTTTTTTTTTTTTTTTACGTCTTATATAGACTTATTAAGCAAAATGTGGATGAAAAGAGACCTGGCCAATTTTCTGAACCTCAAGGCACTTGTTTGATATCTCACTTATGTATGCGGATGACGTGGTTATTTTCACTAATGCTGGTTAGAATTCTAGCCGTTGTCTTTTGCAAATTTTGGCTACATATAAGGAGTGGTCTGGTCAATCAAATAGAAAAGAAAAAATTGCAATGTTTTTTTCCAATAAAATTTCCATCACTCGTAAACGTCATCTAAAGAGAATTACTGGTTTTCCCAAGGGTATTTTTCCTTCCAAATAATTAGGAGTCCCCATAGTTTTAGGGAGGCTTAAAATTGTGGATTTGGAGGAACTTGTGAAGAAAGTCAGTAAGAAAATTAGCAATTGAAAAATGAGATTATTGTCTGTGGGTGGGAGATATATTTAACTGAGACATGTCCTTGCTAGTATGGCTTTGTATTCTTTTGCAGTTTTGCAAGTCCCCAAAGCCAATCATTTATTATTTAAATCATTTGTTGAGTTCTTTTTTTTGGGGGGTGGGGGGGAGGGGAGAGAGTAAAGGAAGAGGAAAGCGAAAATGGGTTGCTTGAAATCAAATCTGTTGTCCTACTGTAGAAGGGGGTTTGGGAATTAGAAATCTAGATGATATGCATAGAGCTCTCCATTTAAAATTTGCATGGAAACTGATGCACGAGGATTCTTTTTGGGCTAATTTTTTCCGCTCCATATACATTGGGAATAGACCTTTGTTGCTATTAGGCCCTCAAAAGGGTACTAGATTTTGGCATATGATCTCTAATTGCCTTCCCCTCATTTTGAATAACTCCAAATAGAAGATTAATGATGGTCATGTTTTCTTTTGGTATGATAAGTGGTTGGATCAGCGGACTCTTGCTGTAAATTTTCCTGTGGGTGAGCAACCTCTTTTACAAGTGAAGGATTGTTATCTTGACAATGGATGAAATGTGGATTTATTAGATAGGATGGGGGGAATGGAAACAACTGATAGTGTCCTCAATGAGCTTGCTAAATGTAAAGAAGGAGTATATGTGTTAATCTGGACTAAATCTGAGAGTGGTATGCTTACCACTAAATCAACTTGGGAGTGTATTCGGGTTAAAGGTTCTACTTTGGAGGGGCATAAGTGGATTTGGTACAAATTGCTTCCAAAAAAAATTTTGGTCCTTATGTGGAAGGCCTGACATGGTGCTCTGGCTGTGGACGATAGAATTAGAAGAATTTGGATTCCTCTAACTTCGAAATGTGATTGTTGCCAACAAGGTAGGCATGAATATCAGAATCATGTCCTCTTTGTTGGGGAGATTGCAGCTAAGGTATGGAAGAAATGTAGTTCTTTATTGGGCTTGCCGATTGGTAGAACATGGCATGAAACTACTCTTAGTTGGTTTCGACATGCTTTCAATTCATCTCACACTGGGATTATTCTGGGCTTGTTGCCTTCAATTATATCATGGAAACTATGGGAGCGAAGGTGCTCAGCGTGTATGGAAGGCATTTTAGATTCAGTTCAAGTGTGGCATTCTATCAAACACTAGATTGGCGTGATTAGCCATGGCATTTCATGAGTGTAGAAGTTTACTCAAACTGATAGATACATTTTACATAGTTTAAGCATTCCTCCAATTCCACCTCAGCAACATCAAATTCAATTCATTTCATGGACAAAGCCTTCTCAGGATTGAGTAAAACTCAACACAGATGGTAGTAGTCTCGAAAACCCAGGATCTTCGGGGGTAGAAGGTGTGATTCGGGGACATGCACGGCTCCTTACTGCTAGCCTTCTCTGTTAATCTTGGCTATGGCTCTAGTACCTGTGCTGAATTGATGGCCTTGTTGGAGGGTGTCATGCACTGCAAGCGAATGCATTTTCATTCGGTAAACATTGAAATTGACTCTAGGGTGATCCTTTCTTGGTGGCAACACTATCGATGTGGCATATGGTACTTAGAGGACTATTGGGAGGAGCTTCAAGCTCTGCTTCTTCAGATGAACTTCACAACCTCTCATATTTTCAGGGAAGGTGACGTAGCTGCCGATTGGTTAGCCAGATTTGGTGCAAGGTAAGGTGATGCTAAATGGACTCACATGACAGGCATGCCTTCTCCATTGCATGATTTGGTTAGAGTGGATAAATGGGGTCTTCCAACTCTTCGATGCAAGGGTCCAATGTAGTGGTGATTGGCGATAGTGCAGTCCTCGGTTTTTATTATGTCTCGGCTCGTTTTGATTTGCTTTATTATCTTGTGTGCACTAACTCTATTTTGCAGGTACTTCATTGCAAATTTGTCTGTTTTACTTCTGTTTGTTTGCTTCTGGGTCTAGTTTGTATTCAAGTTTCGATTTTAATATTTTGACTCCGGGGTTTGGGTGATGGGCACCAATTCCGCGGGTTCACACAATTGGGTCTTATTGAATATTGTTTGTAACCCTCAGGAGTCCATGATTGTACCACATTTTTCCTCCATCACAAATGAGGGTAATTAATAAGATTGAGAATTAGTCACTCTTAGACATGGGGCATTGACTCTTATTTTTTTTTTTTTTTTTTAAAAAGTGTTGTAGTAGACCCTTATTTAAACCTTAAAGGGAAGAAGCCCTATAGTGAATGTTAAAGACAACGATGGTCCAAAACTCCTTACCTTGCCAAGACAGAAATGAGAAAATCCCTTTAGTGACCACTCACCAAGAGATGGAAGATGCCTTGACTACATTCACTCTAGCTTCTTCCACTATTGTCGACTCTAGGGATATGGGATTTCACCAGTCCCTCTGCTAAGTGCGAATCTTCTAGTTGCGCTCATCGGACTAGGAGCCCAACTTCTCAGTTTTCTTTTCCTTTTTTGACTCACTTCCTTATCCTCCTCTAGAATCTTGGTTTTCTCCACCAGCATCCTCCTCCTCATCTAGTGGCTCTGTTGACGTAATTTAGATTGAGGAGGAGATAGACACCCTAGTTACTGAAGAAAACATTAATTCGCTAGTGATAGTCCTTGTAGACAAATCATTTCCTGTAATATATGGGAGGATCACCAGCTAGTTTATTTATTAAATTTTATTTCTTTCATTTCCAGATTATAAGTTACTATATGTTTCTATTAAATTTTTAAGTTTTGTTAAAATCCTCGTCGTTGTTATATAATAGAATATGATTGATTTAATTAAATCAGCATTTATTACTTTTAAGGTCAAATTTATGTGCAAAATCGTAAATGAATTGGAGAACGTTCGGTCTTTTAAGTTAGCCTAGATTCTTTCCATTCATGTTTTAAGAGCCAAATATGAATTATTACTTACAAAAATGAATATTCTAAGAGTTTTTTAAGCTTGTTTTTTTTTTTTTCCCCTTCTTTTTAGCTTACATTGACATGAAAATTTCCTCTCTTTTTTTCAAATTATTAAAAGAAAAATTATATCTTAAAAATTTAATGGTCAAGTTATAATTTAGAATTAAAAATTGATAATAATGAAATAATAATATCTTAAAATAAATTTAAATAAAAAGAAAATGGGGAAGATTTTTTTTTCTTTTTGAGTGTTTGGAGTGGGGTGGGTGAGATTTTATAAAAGAGAAAAATTTCAAAATGGATAAAAATTAGACACATAAGTGGTATCCATTATTTACAATAGAATGAGGAAATAATCTATTTTTTGTTCTTTCCCTCCTAAAGTCTCTCTCTCTTTCTCATTCCTCAGCTATTCTCTTCCTTTCCACAATCGCTTCCTCTATCTTTATGGGTTCTCTCTCCTCTCAAGCTCGGAACTATTTCGTCTTCGCAAAGCCTCTTGTAAGCTTGTTTCATCGCATCTCTCATAAAAAAAATCAAGACCGCAACATCTAAAATAAGTTTGTTATAAGTATTTTGGATTGACTCTTCTTTCTTTCTATCTATCTTTCATTCTTTTTTATTTCTTATTTTTTTCCAGTTCCTTTTCATCTTTGAGAAATGCAAACAAAAATTGTTCTCGATAGTAATGTGCCATGTATATAACTCCTATGTTTTATCATTGAAAAGGTCAAGAGGGATCTCATGTCGAATGAGGTACTAAAAATGAGACAACAAGTAGGGTATTTGCAAGCTGAGCTTTGTGTTTGTATCAGAGGATCTTCTAATGAGGAAGTATAGGTATTTTGCAACTTATATCTCTTTTCGTAGGTCATTATTACAACAAATTGAACATGTTTTACAGATAAATTCTTGAAGATAAGTTGAGTCATTGGCGAAAGTTACTTGATAAAACTAATCATGTAGATTGTTAAGAAATCTCAATTCTAACTTGAGGAGAGAGAGAGAGAGAGAGAGAGAGAGAGAGAGAGAGAGAGAGAGAGAGAGAGAGAGAGAGAGAGAGAGAGACTTGAGTGTGGAAAAGAGAGTTGATTTTGATTTATTTTGATGTAATTGTTCCTATCGTAATTATGCTAGGCTACATATGTATCACCCTCTCATTGAAATGTGTAAATCTTATTTACCCACTGCGCATAATTGGAGGGCCTCTTTTTATAAAAGCATGGAGGTAAGCGCCCTCCTTGTTGAATGCTGCCCATCTCTTGGAGGAGCTGAATGTCTTCTCGCATCTCAGGAAAATGGATGAGTTTGTCGCGATCTTTTCTTTATTTTAAAAATTAATTAAATTATAGCTACGTTATGTTTACAAATCTTAAAGTTTATTTAGAAAAATATAAGAATTTTGTTATAAACCAACTTGTATTGTATGACCACATTTAGCCGTCGTAATTGACCAAGTCGTAGTCGTTAATTAAGACTTTTGTACCCTTATATATATATGGGTGTTTCTAAGTTCAGATTACAATGAATAAGATCATAACCTCTCTCGTTCTCTCTCAACCTCTCTGAGCTTTATCTCTTTCTCTCTCTTTTGAAAGATTCATAACACGTTATCAGCACGATTCCTCTCCATTGTTGTTTTCTGTTGAAATTCTCCCCCTTCAGATTTTCGAGTTCCAAGATCGGATGATGATAAACACCTGAGCTATTGAGAGAAATCGGGCAACCCGATTGTGTGATGGAGCACGCCGATCTAGTGCGGACGAGATGAGGAAGAACCAGATCGGCGACGAGGACCACCTCTTCAACCCATCCGACGTCGGAGGTGCCCTAAACAGCGTCGGAGTAAATGAAGCCGAAGCAGAGATCGGTCTAGAGTCTTAGAACGATCGGAACCGTTCGTGAATGGGATCTCTGGTCCCGATTTGGCGTGTGGTGAGCTCTCGGTTCTCCCTCGATCTAGTTCTCCGAATCCTTCTCTCGCTTTCGAAGATTGTCCTTGTAGATCTCGTGGAATACCGACCCACTTGAGAAAACGAAACCCAAACTGTTGAGGAGATCTTCAAAGATTACAGGGCTATGAAACAACCTCTATTATAATGACTCTTGCCGTCAATTTCCTCACCGAGACACCTCTTGCTCTAGCTCAGCTCAAGGAGGAGCACGATCAAATCAGAGTAAAGAAGAGTGAGAACGAGGCTCTTGAATGGAGTGATTACAATTCGTTGAGGACATTCAGCCCTATCTCACCCAATCAGGTTGGATTCCCTTCCCCTTCCGATTAGGCGGCGAGAAGAACCCCACACCGACTTCTCCCTTCACAGATACATGTAGCATAAAAACGAGAAAGGTAGGTGGGAGACACCTCTGCTATGGCAGAAATCGACTACGTTGATCAATTGCTGGAAGACGACAAGTCAAATAATGATAAAAGTCAAAAATTGGTTGTTGGAAAAAGCCGCATGACATCTTAGAATTTTTCCCTGATCCACTAACGTTGGTTTCCCCGATTCACCTTAGCTTTCTTTATCTCTTTCTAACAAGTTCATGAGGCTTTTAAAAAGTATGACTTTTGCACATTAATTTATGTAAAATGGTAGGAGGGCATAGGCCTGTTCATCCGGGTTCCGACCTGGAAATCCGGGTAGACCCAAACCGGAACCCGGATTTCAAATCTGGGCCGGAGCCCGGACCGGATTAATCCAAGTCATAAATGGGCCGAAACCCGGATGAATCCGGATTTTTCAAAACCCGGATTTCGGGTTCCGGATTGAACCCGGTTTTTTTTTTTTAATACCCGTATTAAAAGCCTAAATGTATATACAATATTTTCACACGTAGTTCTAATTTTTTTATAAAAATCAAAAAAATAAATTTGATTGTGCACTTTAGAGGTTGAAAAACAAAAAAATAAACATGTAGCTATGCATGTTTCATTTGTTTGATGCAAAACATAGTCAAAGATGACCAAATACACATAGAAAAAAATATAGTCATAAAAACATAGTCAAAGCATAATATTTGTTTTCTAAAAATACTAGATGCATCTAAAAAAAAATAAAAATAAAAATCCAACATTCATCTATGCATGCATCATAATGCAATCCACTACATATTCCATTATTTGCTATATATACATTACAAAATATAAAATTACAAGATATAAATTACAATATATAAATTACAAAATCAGATGCATTTCCATCAATTATTTAATTTCCACACCAAATAGCAACTTCAAGTGATTGGACCGAAAGAGATCCTGCAAAAAACAAAAACTTGAATAAATCCATGGGTAGAGATATGGTTGGCTGAACAAGCATAATTTATGAGTGAAATAAAACAAAGTTGGCTTCTTTCTTTTGCAATCCATCTAATCCTCTAACTTTTAATTTTTGGAAGGGAATTAAAGATACCCGAAATAATGCCGATAAAATAAAATGGTAGGAGTCCTACTTATAGTATTTAGTATTATTATTTTAGTTACAAGAATTTCATTCGCCTGAAGGTAAATAAATTCTTGGATTTGCCAGTACTGCAAAATTCTGAAGTGGATATATAGGAGGAGGAGGATGGAAAAGAGAGAATAACAGTGGGTGGGGGAGATGAGTCGAGACTCGTGACCAACAACATTGCTTAGCTAAACTGGAATAATGATTGGCGATGGGCATGTCCTGCCTTCAACCGAAAGAGCAAGCATATCGTAATTATATATATCTACTACTTTATGTTATATCCCCACATAAAAGCTGATGATCTATAAAGTCTTCAAAAAGTGTCGATTCCATTATCTTCAATTGATCTAGACGCCTCTCATGAAAACACCCATATCATCCTTAAGGCCGCCGATACGATCCCGATATATCATCCTTAAGGCCGCCGATACGATCGATCGGGAAATCTTCCAAAGCCCTAGCCCTCCCAATTAACTCCCAATTAGATATGTAATTCTCACCATAGAAACAAGCCAATTAACATTTGAATCAAGTTTCATAATTGCTGAAGAATTATCAAGCCAGTCATAGCCGAAAAAATATATATCCACACTTTTCAAGCCAAGAAAAACAACCTATTTTTTATGCTGTTTATTGATCCATTATGCTTTCTATTTTATAATATTCACCCATTGTATTTTCTCATTATAAAAACACCTGTTGTATTTTTCATTTGGCCATATAAATTTTGTGCAGATTACATCAAAGCATATCTATTATTCTCCTCATTACATCCTAAGGTATAAGCACATGAACATGTATAAAAGATCTAATCTCCTAATAGAGAAAATTTAAATGGATTTAAATTATTCATCACTGTAATCAACATCAAGGACTCTGGATTTTTCTTCATGTTTCCTAAGATCTATCAAACTCATGACAGCATATACTTTATACCACCAAACATATAACAGCATCACATGGCCTCACTTCAACAATCAAGCGGGTAAAGCAAGTATATCGTAGGTACGAAAGTTAATAGAAGCCTAGATACTATATGTTATGAAATAACGAAACCCATGTGAAAAATGCTTGAACAGATAAACAAAAACAGATCTAAACTTGAACAGATAAACAAAAAAGTATTTCTTTCCCCTCGTTTTCCCAGCAACCAAACAGATAAACAAAAACAGATCTGAACTTGAAGAGAGATGCTAGCACATACTTGACCATAAAAAACCCATTAAAAAAAAAGATACATTCAGATCTAACGTAAATAGCAGATCTCAAAAACTTGAAAAAAAATATACATTCAGATCTAACAAAAAATAGCACATGTACATTCTTTGTCGGATCGATCGAGAGAGAGAGAGAGAGAGAAGAGACTACTTATCTAAAGTCCGCCGGCGGCGGCGAAGCTTGAGGGCGAAGGCTAGGGTTACGTTCGGCGCTCGGACGAGAGAGAGAGAGAGAGAGAGAGAGAGAGAGAGAGAGAGAGAGAGAGAGAGAGAGAGAGAGAGAGAGAGAGAGAGAGAGAGAGAGAGAGAGAGAGAGAGAGAGAGAGAGAGAGAGAGAGATGAGAATCACAAAGTTTTTTTATATATATAAACCGGGTACCGGGGTTTAAATCCGGTATCCGGGGTATAATACCCATAACCGGCCCGGATTGAGCCGGTTTTAATAATACGGGTTTCGGCCCGGGTCAAATCCGGGCCGAAACCCATAACCGGACACCCGGTTATCCGGGTTCCGGGCCGGGCTGGATAAAATCTGGCCCGTATGAACAGTCCTAGGAGGGCATAGCCGTAGCTTTATTAAAGTAGCAACATGCAATTTCTTAGACTTATTCTAGAAATGACTTGTTAGTAGGTGGTCGTAGCTTTATTAAAGTAGCAACATACAATTTCTTAGACTTATTCTAAAAATGACTTGTTAGTAGGTAGCCTATGCAGGAGCAATTATGGCATCTACTTGAAAGAAGTGTATTGATTTGCGTGTCCATAATTTTGACAACGAGGAGTCTAACCATTGATGGATAAATGAGACATCTTTACGGGGTGATTCTATCCATGTCCCCAGACGAAATTTTTTTTATTTTTAACTTGTTTACTTACGTCTATTATTACAATAACAGTCGGATGGTCCCCTCTTTATGCGAAACAGTGGTAATTTTTTTTTTTTATGATTGACTAATAGTTTCTATTAATTTTTCAGACAGGAGCTATATACCGTGATTTTTTTCAATCTTACTAATTTTTAAAGTGCATGAAAGTTCTGATGATACTGAAGATAGTAGTCTTCTATTTCAAATAAGTTTTTCAATATATTATTTGCAATCCTTAAGGTGAATATTAAGGATTATATTCATTATGATTACTTGATAAATTCTATATTTATTCACATAGTTTACATCTCAAGTTATATTTATGATGAATTAAAATTTTCAAAATTTACATTTCAATTATATTTGTGATTAATTTTTATTCACATAATTTATATACAAGTTTTATTTATTCTTTTTATACTTGTTATAAATTATTGATGATATATTTAAAATAAATGTCTCGAATGTGCTCCTGAAATAGCAATATCGAGTGCTACTAGCTTTCAGGCTAGAAGCTTGTATTGGAAAATCAGCTTTCTCTTTGAGATGATATTATACAATTATTAAATCAAATATTATGATGCATCAAAAGTGATATGATTCAAAATATTTGTATCTTTTCATGGTTATCTTGATCATCCAAAATTAATTACGATAAGTCGAATGATTCTCATATGGACGTCTATAAAAGAAATAGAAAATTCTTTTACTATAAAGTCTTACCACCCGAAGTAGAAAGAAAAATTTGCTAGAAACAAATAAGATGAAATAACTTGACGTTATCTTGATTATCATATGTGAACTGGAAGTTTAGATAATAATTAAATTATGGATGCAATAAAATAAAAATGTCTCATATTCTATCTGCTAAAATCCCAGCGAGGATTGAAGTCTTTGTAGGACAATTAAGAAATTCAGCAGTCTAATGAACATAAGACATGTCTAAAGGCATGTGAGACTTATTGATACAAAAAATAGAATATCTCAAAAGAGAAATGCACAAATAATTTGGTGCTCCTGAAAAAACCATACCCACAAAACAAGTAATAAAGTCCATCCAAATTTTTTGTATAAAATTATCCCATATAAACTCTTCAAGAGTATAAACCTCTTGAAGAGTACGGAGTACCTCCTGAAGAGGTTTTTCATGAAAATGTATTTCCTTAAAGAGGGACAAGTACCTGAAAATAACGAGATCTCGATACATTTCATGAATATTGAAGAAATTATAGATAGAAATAAAATCGTTGTCGACAACGTATTTCCATATAAGATGGCAATTGACATTACCAGAAGTAATGGAAAGAGTGAATCAAGAACCGTCGAAGAATACCGATGTAAAATATTGGCCAAATTTAAAAGAAATAATTACTGCAGAATTGATTCACTAGTAAAATATGATGCATCGGGAATTATAGTCCAAACACCTAAAGAGGTGATACTTGTTGAATGTTAGTGGGTATTTATAGAAAGGAAATAAAAATGTGATATATAAATTACGAGTCAGTTTCTCACAAACAATTCCTGCAGAATTGATATCACTAGTAAAATGTGATAAATATGGACTTGAAGTCTAAATATTTAAAAATGTGATTTTTATTAAATATCAATAAATATTTATATACATGATATAAAATGTCTGCAGATTTCAGGTTCAATTAGCATCAGTTACCAGTAAAAAAGATTTGAAAAAATTTGCTGAAGCAATATCACAGATTTTAGACAGTGACAATGATATTAACCATTAAAAAAATCTATAATTTTATTAATAATCATTTCTATAATTATTATATTAAAAAAATTAAAATACTCAAACAATAAAATTTTATTTATTTTCAAAAATCATTTCAACTGATTTAATCATTAGATTTTCTTAAATTTTTAAATAAAATATAATAAAATATTTAATATTATTAATATTAATATATAAATTATACTATAACAATATTTTAATCTCATGTTCCAAAAAAACAAATATTATTATCCAAACGAATGATCAATCCCAAACTCCTCTGAAACAAACGGCCTTTCAATCCGCTAGGGTTTTGTCATCGGGTGGCAAGCAGAATGGCTTCCCACACGCTCTCAGGGCTCCCAATAATCTCATACCGCAACTCGCAATCCTGCCACAGAAATGCTACCGATACCGATTCTCCTTCTCCTTCTCCTTTTTCTTTTTCCATTCTTCTCCGGCGTCCCAAACCTCATAATTTAACGACTCCTTTCACTGGAAGGAAGCTCTCGATTCGGTCCTTGAGTTCGCAACGTTTCGTTTCTAAGCATCGTCCGGCCTTCGCCACGGTGCTCCTTAGTCTTCCTACTCTGTATGTCCGAATGCCCTGAATATGTATATAAATTTATGTATGTTTGGATGTATTGCATATAGACCTAGTGGGAGTGATACGTGGAAATGATTTGTTTGCCTCTTTTTTTTCAGTAAACCAGAAAGGGCTTCTTCTGATAAAACCCCAAAGTGAGTGAGCTTCAAATTTGTATTTGCGTGCGTGTCTGTAGTTTGTGGTTTAATGGTTTGGGCTTCGGCCAATGATTAGATGGTCTGCGAGGGCTATAAAGTCGTTTGCTATGGGGAAACTGGAGGCAAGAAAGCTCAAGTATCCGACTACTGGGACGGAAGCGCTTCTAATGGGGATTTTGGTCGAGGGTTAGTGATTTTGGTCTATTCTTAAGGTTGTTTTCAGTTTTTATTTTGCTTTCAAGCTGCGAGACTAGCTGGCTTCGGGATTGAGGTCAGAGGATGAGTTTCTTCGCTAAATGTCGAATTGTAGCCATAGTTGAGGGAAACTAAGTTTTATAATCTGCACTTATAAAAAAAAGCTAAGTTTTATAATCTGCATTCATGAACGATAAATGAGTAGTTTCAGGAATGCCATACTCAAGTTTGGTTTGTTTAACTCGAAGAACACTGAGCTCGGTCTGAGTTTAGCATTGAAAAGGTTGACCGAGTTTGGCTAGTGGCTGTGGTGAGTTCTGATATTAGCTCTGTACTAACTACATAGTCAAAGGAGCTGAAGCTAGAGGTTAAACTTGAATTAAAAGCCAGGGATTACTTTCATTTATAAACTTTCCTGGTGCCTCTATCATTGGCTACCGTATGCTTTGCTGTACTAGAAATGTTCTTTGATGATCGTTTACTGGCTCTTGTTCTCTAATTTTTTATTTTTTTTATTTTTTTTATTTTTTTTATAATCTTCTCACAGGAACAAGTATAGCTGCAAAGTTCTTGAGGGCTAATGGAATTACACTTTTTAAGGTGCGAGAAGAAACAGTAAAGTTTCTAGGAAAATCTGATATGTACTATTTCAGCCCTGAGCATCCTCCACTGACCGAACAGGCTCAGAGAGCCCTTGATTGGGCTGTTGATGAGAAATTGAAGTCAGGTAGTCCTTTGTTTCTCTTTTATTGCTGGGTTAGACTGGTTGTCATGATTATATAGTATTGAATTTTTCTGATAATATGAGTTTGAACATATCTTACAATTTTTTACGATCTTTTGTTCTTTTAGAATAGATAATATACTATGATGGCTTGCTTATTGCAAGATTTAGAGCAATGCTACACAACCTCCCAACCTCCACAGACCACTTTTTTTTCAAATTTTTAATATTTTTTAAAATTTTTTTTGAGTTTATTCTTTTTAAATTAATTCAATTTTTCTATTCATTATTCATATATTAAATATTTGATAAAAGAAAAAAATAATAAAAATTAAAAAAAGTGTGGTGTGTGGAGGTTGTGTGAATAGTAGGAGGTTGTGTAAATTTTTTGTTTATTTTGAGTATAGTTTAAATATTTCAGAAATTGTCCAAATTATCATTCATTTTTTGGTGTTCTTTAAGCAAGCTTGCTCTGATCACAGTTGAGAGTCAAGGTGTACATCATGGACTTAATTTGTGTTTTACTGAGACTATTGTGTGCCATCTAATTTTGTTGGAATCATCAATTTTCTATATCGACTAAGTCGTGACCAGGTAAGGTTAAGGAATTCTTTGAGGGACTACTGCCTTAGTAGTAGGCCTGTGCAAAAAAAGTGTTGGGCCCTACCCATCGGCGAAACCCTCCCAACCCGCCCGATACATTTCGGGTTGAAATTAGATACAGGTTCAACCCACTGGCTATCAGACGAAACCCGATAAACCCACTAGGCCACTGGCTTCCACTTTCTCACTTTCTCCAGCAAAACCCTAGCCCCCCCCCCCCCCTCTCTCTCTCTCTTCCCATCATTGACTACCGCTCCAAGCATTCCTTCTCCTCAGCGTCATAAGCAACATCTCTCATATTTGCAACCCATTGGCGTGTTGTGCAAATGGGTATTTGTGTTGTGCCAAGCAGATCTGGTTCCACCTCGTCTGCAAGGCCCAAAAAATCAAAGAGCAGCCTTTGCATCACTAGGATCAGAGGTAACGTCGTTGCCGACTGCATCGAGTTCATAAAGAAGACAGATCTGCAGATGCTAGGAGAAGTGGAGAATTGGTTCATCTTTGGAAGCCCCTTCCATGTGATTTTAATCCGAGATCAATCAGTAAGGGAGAGAGAGAGAGAGAGAGAGATTAAAGACGCCTGAAAAACTGTTGTATTCGATCTCTTTGTTTTTTGCCTTCGTCGAGTGGCATAGGGTCGTTTGGCACAGCCGCCACAAGAAAGAATGAAGAAAGTGATTATGCCTCGTCGACTTCATCGATGTGCAAAAGCAGAAAGGGTAGGTTTTTTTTGGTTGGTCAAGATGTTAGGCTCCTACCTAGAAAATACTCACGCACTCACCAGAACGATAGGCTAGATTAATGCAAGAACAGAGTGATGTAATGATAGACTCATACAATTAGGGCAAGGAATTGTTGTCTCCTTTACGTCTCTTCCATCTAGGGCTTCTAACAAAAGGTCAGATATACGGGTTCGACCTGGTCTTATTTTATTCGGGTTGGGTCGGGCCGTTTTGTCGCCTTTAAAATGGTCGGTTCAGGCACAAATCCCACTCCAGGTTTGAACCCCCAACCATGGACCTCATGGTCACTAAGGACTAGGGGTGATACCATTTGGCCCAAGGGCCATTGGTAAGGTTGAGGGATTATAAAACCTAAGAGTTTATTGTTCAAATATCCAAGCTATCCATTCCAACAACAACAAAGTTACCTATAAAAAGGACCAAGAAAAAAAGCATACTTGTTCACAGGGTTTGTTGCAAGAATCATTTAGGGCCATATACCGTCACAATAGCCACTACACCTTTCCTAATTGCAGTGGCCCTTTAAACCTTGTTAAAGACACGTTAACACTGCAGTTTTTTGGCACGCTTTAATTTTCTTCGAAAGTGCTTGATTGCAAGAATTCTTTTGGCCAACCCACTCCATCTGGGGCCATATACTCAGTCACATATGTTGAGATTTTTTAAATAACAGCTCTTTATATGTTCACATTGTGAGGCATATAAATGGCCTGTTTAATCTATCCTGCGTGGCATAGAACTTATAGTTGTAATGCACACTTTTTTTTTTTTTTGATAAGTATAGTTGTAATGCACACATACTATATCAAACACCAAACGTCTGTACTATGGAGCACACCTGGAGATCTGTATCTTGCTGCCTGTGACAATTGTGTTTCATTCTTTAACGGTGAATGCAGGAGAAGATGGCGAGATAACAACTTCATATCTGCTCCTTGGAATTTGGTCCGAAAAAGATTCAGCAGGACACAAGATCATGGCCTCTCTTGGTTTTGATGATGAGAAAGCCAAAGAGCTTGCCAAATCTGTAAGTAGTAAAACTTTGGTGGTGAGCTGCTAGCCTTCTTCGTACGCAATTAATGGAATTTTTGTTCATGCAGATCAATGAGGATTTTGTTTTGACCCATAAGTAGGGATGTTTCAAGGTTTTCTTTCCGAGTTCTACTTGCTTGTTGCTTGGACCTTTCATACATCTCCTGAGGGCATTGCTTCCAGGCGGAGTTTCTTATTGAGAAAGAAGTTGTTCCAGTGATGGATTTCTTATTTATACCCAATGTATTTCTGAACTTACCCGAAGGTGGTTAAAACTTAACATTTGCAAATTTTGAAACAAGGAATTTTGGAGAATTTTGCAGAATCCAGAATCTTAGGCTGGTTAACTTTTTATTGATAGATGTTCTCCTTGACGTTTAATTTTTCTCCCTATCTGTGTCTCAATAGCATAGTCTTCACCGATGTTCTAATATCTGTTGTAACGAAATTTCTCTTTTGGATGGTAAAACATTAGTAGAACCTTTGAAATGGCCTTACATTCTTCTGTATAGATTTTTTTTTTCACTCTTTGTTGTGTTCGCTGAAAGCACACTCAGTTTGCGCAGAACCAGAGTTGCATAAGAAGACTAGTATAACCGGCCGGGTGACGCTAGGGGTCAGTCGGGTGTGACACCCGTTTCTACACCAGCAAATGAGATACTACCACGTATGGGTTTTAGCAAAATGATTCATAGACCTGCATGTACCTGATCACTTGTTTTCTATTCTATTTTATCCTTCTACCAAACGCTTCCTCTCTCTCGCTCTATAAAATAAGGAAAACCCGTCTCTCTCTCTCTCTCCCCCAATCCACTTTTCTATTATTTCTTTTCACGTATAGAACTGGTTCGTCTACTTCATTGTCGCAAAACCCTCTCAAAAGAAACACACATTAACGGTGCTTTCTCCCAGTTACATGTAAACTCCCAATATTTCTCCGTTGACCCCTTTAACCCAAGAGATTCTTCCTCTTAATAACCAGCTGCTTGACCTTCGACTTGTAGAAAAGAAAATAAAAAATAAAAAAATTGATGTAAATCTAATGAAAAGAGAGAAAATCTTAAAAGATAAAGAGAGAGAACGAGAGAGAAGTTCTTGTTATTCATATTGATCCGTAATTTGAACTTAAAAACACCCATATATATAGGGGTACAAAAGTTTTAATTGACGATTACGATTTGGTCAATTACGACGGCTAAATGTAGTCATACAATACAAGTTGGTTTATAACAATTCCTCTTTGGATGACCATATTTAAAGAATATGCCTCGTTAAAACCTTGTCAATGAAAAATCATGTGGGAAAAAACTAATAGCGAAAGAAAAATAATACGATATTCATGTGTACTGCCAAGTGCTTTAAGATTGCCTCATTAAAATCTTGCAAAGGAAAATCCAGTGGGATAAAATTTTAGTGAAGAAAAAAGAGTACAATCAACACAAGTCTTCAAGACATTACTTTCCTTAAAAAGTGCATGATAATAGGTCTTCAAGTATCTGCATTCCAATGTTCTGCACAATCTTCTTAAATGTTGCAGTTGGTAATGTTTTAGTGAATAAATGTGCCAGATTATTACTTGACCGTATCTTGTTTACATCAATTTCACATTTCTATTTTTGAATTACAATGATCTTCTTGTGTGGATCTGAAAGATAATCTGCATCTGTATATCTAACTAATTGTGGACTTGATCCAAAAATAATCACAAATTGATCTTTCTGCTCATCAAATGATCGAGCAACCATTGAAGTACTCAGGGGATGAGTTTTGTCCATATAAAAGTGTTTCAATACTTTATAGTGAAAGGTCTTTGCGTTAATACATCTTAATATTGTGTACCAACTCTTTAAATGATATAGTTGATAATATTTTGGTAAACAAATTCACCATATTGACTCAAGATTATTAAATTCACTACTCTTCTGGAGTTGTGCTCTTCTGGAGTTCTTGTAAATAACATAGTTAGTGGAGAAGTCATTAAAATTAAACTACTAACCTCTTTTTCAACAGAAACGGTGGCCAGCTTTTTAGACCAGTTAAGCACCACATGATTTTTCATCTCTTCTGTAGCTGTCAGGCACTGCAGATTTATGATGCTACATCTCTTGTCTCTTGTAGAGAGATGTTTCACGAGAAATGCTGTGAAGCAATAAAGATGCTTTGTCATAATTTTCTCTATAAAAGAGATATTCAGCTCATCTTCATTTGCATCTTATCTTCTTCACTTTTCTGTAATTATACTGCATTCTTACTCTGTAATCTATTTCTGCATTCTTACTCTGCAATGGCTCAGCAATCTTCTCATAGCCAATATATAAGGTATTATGCACCTCGTTCATCAGCTGTTTCTGCTTCTACCACAGATGCTATAATGCAATACAATAATGATATGACTAATAAGTCAGATAATGAAGTTATCTATGAGTTTGTGAGTTTCGGTACCCGATACTCATCATCCATTGTCGCATTTTCTTAGCGACTGCAATCCAAAACTTGTGGGGTTGACAAACTCCACGAGAATATTTCTATCTTTCAGCGACTTATTTTGGAGTTCAACATGAAGATAAGAGCAATAAAGTAAGAGAATAGAAATTTAAAATTTTTGCTTAAATCTTTTTTTCGATTACCTACTCATTTAGATAAGGATGTCATGCAGATTCTTGAAAAATAAGAGCGTTTAAAGAATGAGGCGAAGTGCCTCAAATTTCTGTAATTTTTCTTCGATATAATAAAATAATATTTCACAAATATTAATATTTGTGTTTCTATCTTCTAATAGATATTCTGTGTGCTCTATTTGTTTCTCCTTTTAATAATGCACACTTCTTACAAAATCGTAATATGAATATGAAATATTAATTACTTTTAAGAGATGATATTTCAGAATTAATAATATCATTCATCTCCCACTTGAAACCGCAAGGGTTTCAAATTTATATTTAAAATATGTGCAGTTTTCATAAGTTCTTCTGGAGTCTCAATGACATTTAAATCATTTATATAAACTGCAATGGAAATTAATATAGATACTGAAAATATATTGACAATAACTCATTTAGATCATATAAGAATTTTTGAAACTTGATATAATACATATTTCTGGATATATTCAGATCAGAAGTTTCAGGCATTTTATATGCTTCAAGGATTTTCATATATATGTCATGATCCAATGATTCATATAAATATCCAGTTAATTATGCATATCCAAACTCTCGGTAACTTTCAAGCTAATAAAAACCTCAATATAATTTCAACCACTTTAAAAACATATCAATATTGTTTTTGCGAGAAACCGACTTGTGATTTCTATATCGCATTTTCAAATTAAAAGTTTCAGACATTTTATATCATTTATATAAATATCCATTGATATTTAACAAATATCACCTCTTTAGGTGTTTGGACTTCGAGTCCATATATATCACATTTTATTAGTGATATTAATTCTGCAGTAATTGTCTGTGAGAAACTGACCTATGATTTATATATCACATTTTCATTTCCTTTATATAAATACCCACTGATATTCAACAAGCATCACCTCTTTAGGTGTTTGGACTATGAGTCCATATGCATCATATTTTACTAGTGATATCAATTATACAGGAATTGTTTCTTTCAAATTTGACCAATATTTTTACGTCGATATTTTTTGACAGTTCTTGATTCACTTTTATCATTATTTCTGATAATGTCAATTGTCATCTTATATGGAAATACGTTGTCGACAACGGTTTTATTTCTATACAGAATTTCTCTAATATTCATGAAATGTATCGAGATCTCATTATTTTCAGGTACCTGTCTCTCTTCAAGGGAAGACATTTTCTGAAAAACCTCTTCAGGAGATACTCTTGAGGAGATTTATACTCTTCAAGAGTTTATATGAGAGAATTTTATACATAAAATTTGGATGGACTTTATTACTTATTTTGTGGGTACGACCTCTTCAGGAGCACCAAATTATTTGTGCTTTTCTCTTTCGAAATGCTTTATATTTTGTATTAATATGTCTCACATGTTTTTAGACATATCTTATGTTCATTAGACTGCTAAATTTCTTAATTGTCCTATAGGGACTTCAATCCTCGCTGAGATTTTAGCAAATAGAATATGATACATTGTTATCTTATTGCATCCATAATTTAATTATCATCTAAACTTCTAGTTCACCTATGATAATCAAGATAACGTCGAATTATTTCATTTTTTTTGCTTTTAATAAATTTTTCTTTCCATTCCTGGTAGTAAGACTTTATAGTAAAAGAATCTTCTGGTTTTTTTATGTACGTTCATATGAAAATTTATTCAACTTATCGTAATTGATTTTGGATGATCAAGATAATCATGAAAAGATACAAATATTTTAAATCATATCACTTTTTATGCATCATAATATTTGATTCAATAATTGTATAATATCATCTCAAAGAGAAAGCTGGTAGTTAACAAAATATTCATTATTTTGCTCAGCCACTAGAAGACCAGATGTAAATTTAGAATATATTGTAAACTTTTACACTCGATATTGCTACTTCAGGAGTACATTCGAGGCATTCATTTTAAACATATATTTTTTAGTAGCTTTTCTCTACGCAATTTCAATTATGCAACTTCAGGTGTATTAATCATAATGAGCTTTTGTTCCATTTTTATTCCAAGATGAATCATATCATTAATAATTCATAACAAGTATACAAAATAAATAAAACTTGTATATAAATTATGTGAATAAAAATTAATCACAAATATAATTGAAATGTAAATTATACTAATTTTAATTCACCATAAATATAACTTGAGATGTAAACTATGTGAATAAACATATAATTTATCAAGTAATAATAATGAATATAATCATTAATACTCACCTTAGGGATTGTAAATAATATATTGAAAAACTTATTTAAAGTAAAAGATCACTAACTTCAAGATCATCAGAGCCTCGTGCAGCTCTCCATGAGGACCTTATCATGTGAGGGCCTTTTGCGTGTGTTACCAACTCTACTTAATGCTCAAAAACTGTCAAGAAAAGTCCAACTATCTAGCTAGCCGCCCTAACAAGCATAATCCAACAAGTAAACATGTCAAATGATCAAGGAGAATTAAGAAAAGTCCAACTATTTAGCTAGCCGCCCTAACAAGTATAATCCAACAAGTAAACATGTCAAATGGTCAAGGAGCAGCTCACGAAAATATTTTAAATGGTTATCCGGACTATGTAGCTCATCTTAATCAACGTGGCTGCCTTGAAGAGTGTGGTTGGTGGCCAAAAAAAATGGCCAAGTGAGTCGGTGTACAGTGGTAAAGTTGCGACAGGCTTGCTTTTGGAGTATGATGCTTGGAATTCACAAAATACAGAGGAAGGAGACTTTTTCTTCCTCAAGCCAACACCACCTCACAGCCCCTCTCTCTCTTTTCACCCCTCCCTTACTAGTTGAGGTTGGGCGGTAAGCCGAGAGAGTTGAAAGAGAAGCTCTCAGCCTGGAGGAAACGCTGGTAGGCCCACTCGGATGGGCTCCTGTTCATTCTGGAAGCTTCGTCCAATTGTCTAGTTCCAGCATATGGATGGTATAAGCCCAGCAGGCCAGCAAACACGTTGAAGAGAACTCCTCACACGACATCATCTCCTTCGCAGTAACTCCTGCAAACGACGTAACCTCCACATCACCACAACTCATGGTCGCGCAACCCCTATCACCGAAATTGGACGCCTCTGTTGCGCTCCTTTATCGGAACCCAGTGGATCTCCACCACTAAGATATGGCCTCTATATGCTTTGTTTTTTGCCATCTCGATCTCTGTTTCTCTCTCTACATATACATATCCATGAGAAAGCTTTCTGTCGTTGTCAAATCTCTTTATACAGGTGAAAAGTTGCAGAGAAAGAAGATAGAGAGAGAGGGAAGGAGCCAGCCAAGGATTGGGTGAGGATGCCATCACAGATGGAGGAAAGCTTGGACTCGATCTTGAATCTTGGTCGGCAAGCTTTCCGACCAAATCGTGTTCCACCACCCAGTGCCGAAACTAGCGGCAAAATTTCGTCGGTTTCAAGGAAGTCCAGCTGGGAATCCCATGGAGCTCGAAGGCTGATATGATAAATGTGCGTGTAATCCTATCCAAAGCTAGATTACGACTTCGACGAGGCATGTAAAGCTGAGGATGACGAAATTGAGATGGTAAGTAGAAAGAAGTGGACTGATAGAAAAGTGAGGGATTTGGAGGCCATCGGAGATATAGATCGGATTGATTTTCGAAGACACTGGAGTGGACTGAATATGTTTCATTTGCCATGTTTGACTCCATGGGTCTATTGGACCAGCTGTGGGACGGATATCGGAGGATTCTGAGGGAGAAAGAGATAGATGAAAGAGAAAATCGAGAACCAAGGAAGATTTTTTTCATTTCGTGCTGATAACGTGTTGTAAATCTAATGAAAAGATAGAAAATCTTAAAGATAAAGAGAGAGAACGAGAGAGAAGTTATTGTTATTCATATTGAACTATAATCTGAACTTAGAAACACCCATATATATAGGGGTACAAAAGTCTTAATTGACGACTACGACTTGGTTAATTACGCAGGCTAAATGTGGTCATACAATACAAGTTGATTTATAACAAAAATCTGATTTTTTATATTTCGGTCACTATTTTTCTGCTCCTTTTTTTTTTCTTCAATTGATTAGCCGATTGCATTTCCCGTTAGCTTAACTTTTTTATTGTTGTAATTCCTATCTATTAGGGCTACCAAAGTTCTTTGGGTTTCACAATAGAGGTGGATTTGGATGCAAGAGGCATTAAAGAAGATACCTTTGAAGTTGATGATTTCAGTAAACTTTCTATCATTGGTCTTCTGCAACAATTTCTCCTTCTCCCTTTCCATCATTGGGCACGACTTCATATTCTACAACCATTTTTCCTTCTCCCTTTCCATAATTGATAGAAGCAGCCCAACCGACTAAAGTTTTCCTCAAATCTTCTCCACCCCTATGGTATTCAGGGTGTGAATGATAATCCAGTCTACAAAAATGGATATTCAGTGTGTGAATGATGAATAGTGGATCTCACTGCCACTGTTATAGATAAAAGATAAAAGCATAAAGTAAAACTAAGAAAATACGACAAAAATCTAACTATAAACAGATTGATATAATAACCAACAGTGCAAACATGCTGAGAGAAAGGGAAAATGGAAGAAGAGAGGGAGAAGAGAAAAGAGAATTGGGAGGGACGTGGGCGAGAGAGTGAACAAAGGCAAAATGAAATTCATAACTTGTTATAAAGACTCATTGTAAGACAAATAAATTTTATATTTGTTAAGATTTTATTAGCCGGTATAAATATGTCACGTACCTTCTTAATGCTCCACTGCTGTTACAAACAAGATCCTAATTTATGCTAGAACAAATGTTTAGAACACAGTCACTCAAAATTATGAACAAACTAAATCACAGAAGGAAAGAACTCAGAGTTGAATCACGAGCTTCTATACTTTTCAAAAGAGATTTCCAAGCAATCTCCAAGCTCCTTACAAATCAATTTTCAACTAAAATGATCAATGATCCCTTTGCATACATGACTAACTCTATTTATAGAAAAAGATAACAGAACTAACTAACAGACTATAACATTTGTAAAAAGTTTCCCTAAATCGTAAGACAGAAAATGATGTCGTAATGGCTTATTTAACACAACACCACAAAACGAATTGTTTAATTAAACGCAACCAACAACTCGCACGACAAGACTCCCTTCCGCTGCATACCATTTTATTAACTTCCATCCCCAGCTGCACACCGTTTTACTCTATCCAAAATGCACCGTATTACATATCTGTTTGTTAAAACTATTACATGCTAAACTCATTCCTTCAACCCAGATCTACACATAACAAAATATTTGTAAGACACCCGCCGACTCTAAGACTTTCTCTAAGAAAAATGATAAACATACATCACATTTTATAACATTTTACACGACAATGTTTAAAAGAAGGGGTATTTTTATAAACTATCTTATAAAATTAACATCATTTTATAAAAATATCCTTATTTTATAACATGTATTGTGTAAATTGTTTTCAAATATGTTGTGTGTATATCATTTTTCTTTCTTTAACCGGCGACACGCATCGCGATGAATTCTTCAATTTACATTCCAGTCGTTTTCTAGCACTTTGTAAAGAAACAATTCGGCCAATGGTCTGGTGGTACTTAACAGAGGATATCGACCTTTCAAACAGAGGAAGACATGAATTCTTGACTTTGAATCCAAAAAGTATTGTAATCATTAAACACCGGTCCATCCCCGCGGCCCTCACCCTTCAGGGGGAAAAAAAAGAAAGAATCTATCCTCCCGCTAATCACACTCTGACACTATACAAGGGTTTAAGGCGTTAGAGCTCTCAAGCGTTCACTCGTTTAAAAAAAAAAAACAAACCCTAATACCCCATTCTCCTCCTCCTTCTTCTACGTCGTCGTTTCCCTCCCTCTAGTGTAGACGAAGATGAGCTTCGCGGCATACAAGATGATGCAGTGGCCGACCGGGATCGATAACTGCGCGTCGGGGTTCATCACCCACTCCCGCGCCGATTTCGTCCCCCGAATCCCTACTATCCAGAACGATGATCTTGAGTCCGACTGGACGCACCGCCGCGGCATCGGTCCTGTCCCCAACCTCGTCGTCACTGCCGCTAATATCCTCGAGCTGTACGTCGTTAGAGTGCAAGAGGAGGGCAGCAGAGAGTCTAGGTCTTCCTCGGAAACCAAGCGTGGTGGCGTCATGGATGGAATCTCCGGCTCCTCGCTTGAGTTGGTTTCCCATTATAGGTTTGCTTTATATCTAAACTCCAAGCAATTTTTTATGTAGAGTGCAATGTAGCTCTGTTTTATTTATTTTTTACTTCGTTCGGGTGATAAGACTTACTCCGAGAGATGGACCAATTTTGTTTTATTTTGATATGTGTTGGTTGAAAACACTAAAAGCTTGCATTATTACATGTAGCCATTTAGCTTGCATTTAGTTTTAAAAAAGGTTTACACGGTATCTCAAGTGAACGGTATGGGATGAATAATCGATAATCCAATATGACTACATTGCACTGTAACATGCACCCTCATTCAGCATCCATTTTTAGTAGGCTTCATCAAGTAAATGAATATCGTTACTTGTACATTTTAATTGTTCTTTCTCTTCTCTTCTTTATAAGTACGATACCTACTTGCAATCTAAATATTTTTGTATCTCGGTTTGGGCTTTGTTACAGGTTGCATGGTAATGTGGAATCAATGGCAGTATTGCCCCTTGGAGTTGGTGATGGTTCTAGGATGAGAGATTCTATTATTTTAACCTTTCAAGATGCAAAAATTTCTGTTCTGGAGTTTGATGATTCAATCCATGGACTTCGTACAAGGTGGGAAGGATGTTGACGAAAATAAGCAAAGTGCTGTTAGTTAATTATTTTTTTTAAAGGATTATGTTAGATTATAAAATTTATGTACAAAATAGCATTTCTATTGTCATTGAGTAATATTTGTGACGTATGAGGCAAACATGCATTGTAGTGAGAGCATCTGAATGTTGCCTTTTTTTATATAATATCTCATGTGCGCTCACCTATCAAAAAGAAAAAGGAAAAAATCTCTGTTCCTTATTTTGTTCCTTTTGGGCTATGCTTTGATTCAGTTATTTGCATTTTTTTTGGGATATATAACTAAAATGTTGTTTTTATATGGAGCAAGTTCTACCATTGAACAAGGGCACAAGATGATGTAGCAAATCTGTTGATAGATGCCTCAATTTTTTTGTTGGATGTGACCTATTGGATTTTTTTAGAACTAATTTATCCACCCAAAACTTTTTAAAGTTTCTAGCATATGTTGATCTTCTTAATTTTCTGTCATTAGTTTTGTTTACACGTACTCAAATAAAATTCTCTCCAGAATTTGTTTGGACACTCAACAGTTACTGTCCATTATCTTACCCCCAATTGAACATCATGCTTTTGTAGTCAAAGAACAAAGGTTTTTCTGCACATTAGTGATTCATTGTTTAAATAAATCATGTGTGTGCATGTGGGCGCAGTTTGGAATGCTAATATGTATAGTTAAAGTCAGTTTTACTTTGCTGGACACATACGAACTTTCTCTTGCTCTCTCTCTGTGTTTTTTAAATAACTAAATAACAAGTAATGTATGTTGATCCTGCTTACAGCTCTATGCACTGCTTTGAGGGTCCAGAGTGGCTTCATTTGAAAAGAGGTAGAGAATCATTTGCTAGAGGCCCGTTGGTAAAGGTTGATCCTCAGGGGAGGTGTGGCGGAGTTCTTGTTTATGATTTGCAAATGATAATACTTAAGGCTGCTCAGGTCTCTATTTTCTCCTATACTGTGTAACTTAAAAATCTTAGTCATATCCTTGTATCGTTTTTTGTTGGTTTATTACATTTATAGATTAATTTTGATTTATGCATATTTTGTTTTAGAAATTTGTGAAGAGAAGCTAGTTAGCAAATGCTTTTTTTTTGATAAGTAAATAAAATTTTATTGATCCACGTAAATAGGCCAAGCCCGAGTACACAGGGAGTATACAAGAAAGAGCCTAGTTACAATCTAAGTGCTACGGATAGTAGCATAAAAGTCATGTAGACTCGTTCCAGTCAAAACAATAGTAGAGGCCCAAAGGAGTAAAGTGTGAAAGAAAAAAGCTCGAAAAGCATCCGGAGAGCGTTCCTTATTCTCAAAACAGCGGCCATTTCTTTTGGTCCACGTGCACCACATTAAGCATAAATGTACCATCTTCCATACAGCTGCAATCTGTCGATTCCCTCTTAGCCTTTGCTAGCAAGACAGTAAATCGATCACCCTTTGTGGCATGACCCAAGCAATGCCCAGCCTCGAGAGGATCTCATCCCACAAAACTTTAACCGCGTCGCAATGAAGGAGGAGGTGATCCACAGATTCACCATTGTGTTTGCACATGAAACACCAATCCATTATGAACAATCCACGTTTCCTTAGCTTGTCCACCGTTAGTATTTTACCATGGGACGCCACCCACCCAAAGAAAGCAACCTTGAGGGGAACCTTGCTTCTCCAAATGTTCTTCCAGGGGAAGACATTTGGTGGGTGATTTAACAAGGCCTTATAGTACGAACGGATTGAAAATTTCTTATTCCCTGTGCACATCCATAATAGTCTGTCTTCCCCTCCAGCCCTAATCTTCAAGTCATGTAGTGCGCTGTAGAAGTCAGTGATGGCACCTAACTCCCAATCCTGTGCTGCTCTAGAGAATCTCACAAACCAAAGTATAGAATCAGCAGTAGGGCACATATTGTCAGCCACTGAGGAATTCTGATCAAACGCTATCCTATAGATGGAAGGGAAAGCGTTTTTTAGAGCGGCATCACCGCATCAAATATCATGCCAAAATCTAATTTGTGTGCCCCTTCCCACCACGAAGCTGCAATGACCACGAAAGTCGTCCCATCCATTCCGAATAAGTTTCCATACTCCCACACCGTAAGCTCCTCTTACTTCCTTTGTGCACCAGCCCCCCCACACACTTTCATATTTGCATTCTAAGATATTCTTCCATAGAGCGTCTCCCTCAAGATGATACCGCCATAATCACTTACCCAGGAGAGCCTTATTGAAGGTTCTCAAATTCCTTATGCCCAAGCCATCGCAAGACAGAGGAGTGCATACTTTATTCCATTTGATCAAATGGAATTTCTTTGTGTCCTCTAAACCTCCCCATAAGAAGTCCCGAAAAATCTTCTCCAGTCTATTCGCCACTCCTGCTGGCACAGGGAATAAAGAGAGAAAGTACGTTGGAAGGTTAGATAATGTACTTTTTATAAGTGTGATTGTCCCCCCCTTTGACAAGTAGATTCTCTTCCACCCTGCCAATTTTCGTTCAATCTTCTCAATAATCCCTTCCCATACTGACTTAGATTTATGAGGGGCCCCCAAAGGGAGTCCAAGATACTTCATAGGCAAGGATGAAACCTTGCAGCCCAGGATGGTTGCCACCGTACTTAGGTTGTTGACCGAGCCCACGGGGACTACTTCCGACTTGGATAAATTCACCTTAAGGCCTGATATAGCTTCAAAACAGAGAAGTGCACGTAAAGAGCGGAACTGTTCCTGATCTGGGTCACAGAAAATCAAAGTGTCGTCAGCGAAGAGGAGGTGGGAAACTGTCAAGCTGCCATGTGTGGAACCACCCACCGTGAAGCCAGAGTGAAAACCCCTTTCCACCGCCCGTCCCAGCATTCTACTTAGCACATCCATGACCAGAATAAATAAAAGCGGGGAGAGTGGATCCCCTTGTCTCAAACCCCGAGAACTGTTGAAGAAGCCTTCAGGTGTGCCATTGACCAAAACAGAGAATCTGGCTGTTGTGATACAGTGCTTTATCCACTGACACCAACGTGCCCCAAAGCCGTGCCTACCAAGGATATACAACAAAAAATCCCAATGCACATGATCAAAAGCCTTTTCCATGTCTAGTTTACATAAGATACCTGGAATGCCGGATCAGATTCTACTCTCTAGGCACTCATTGGCGATAAGGGCTGAATCAATAATTTGCCTTCCCTTCACAAAGGCGTTTTGGGACTTCAAGACGATCTTTCCCAAAACTTCACTCAGCTGCTTCGCTAGAACTTTGGAAAGTATTTTGTAGACCCCACTTATCAAACTTATGGGACGGAAATCATTCACTTCCACCGACCTTACCCTCTTGGGAATGAGGGCGATGAAAGAGGCATTGAGGCTTTTCTCGAATTTCGTGAGAGAATGAAATTCAATAAAGACCTTCATAAGATCCTCTTTAATAACGTCCCAACAAGCATAAAAGAAAGCCATAGAAAAACCATCAGGTCCTGGAGCTTTATCTTTATTCATACCTTTTAGCACTCCAAGAACCTCGCTTTCATCAAAAGGCCTCTCCAACCAAACTGCACTTGAGCGGTCAATGGTATCGAATGCTAGTCCATCAACCTTGGGCCTCCAAGTGTATTGCTCTGTCAACAACTTCTTATAGTACTGGACAATATGCTCCTTGATGACGTCTCTACCTAGTAAGACTCCGCCATCCGCATGGAGGACCTCTATAGCATTATTTCTTCGATGGGAATTTGCAACTCTATGAAAAAACTTTGTGTTCCTATCCCCTTCCCTCAACCAAAGGGCCCGTGATTTTTGTCTCCACATAATCTCCTCCATAGCAGTAACTTTTTCCAGTTCAGCAACAACAGTCAATTTTCTTGCCCTATCATCATCTGATAAACTCCTTTCTACTTCTTTTTCATCAAAAAGTTGTAGTTCCATGAAGAGATTGTTCCGCTGGTCATTGATGTTCTCGAAGACTTCTAGATTCCATTTTCTTAGGTCATTTTTCAAAGCTTTTAGTTTCCCAGCGAGTATAAAGCTAGGAGTGCCTGTGAACTGGTAAGATGCCCACCACGCGCTAACTTTCTCAACGAACCCATCCGCCTTCAACCACATGTTCTCGAACTTAAAATAGCGGCGTCCTTCTTGAATACCCCCACAGTCTAGGAGAATGGGAAAATGATCTGAGCAAAGGCGGGGGAGCCGCTTTTGACAAAGAGTGGGAAAGTGGGCTTCCCAAGAGGAAGAAACGACGAATTTGTCTAAACGCGACCATGCCCTTCCATTTGACTAGGTAAAATCTCCACCTGCCAAGGGAAGATCCACCAAGTCTAGATCAAACAAGAGCGTGGAGAAGTCCGCCATGGCTGTATCCGAGCTAGGAACCCCTGATCGCTCACTCGGGAACTGAGTGATGTTGAAATCACCCCCTATACACTACGGTATATCCCACCAACTGCAAAGGCCAGCTATCTCGTCCCAAAGAAATTTTCTGCTACTATCAAAGTTAGGCCCGTAAACACCTGCAAAACCCCAACAAAATCCATCATCCACATTAGAGAAAGAGCAAGCTATTGAGAATTCCCCAATATATTCATCTACGAGATTAAGTGCTCTTTTGTCCCACAACACCAGAATTCCCCCGAAAGCACCCTTAGAGGCGAGAGTGGTCCATCCCGCATACGAACAATGCCACAAGCTTCTAATGATGCTTCTATCAATATGTTTTAGTTTCATTTCCTGAAAACAAATAACATCCGCCTTCCATTCCCGTAAAAGGTTCTTGATTGTGAGACGTTTTTTCGGGTCATTTAAGCCCCGAACATTCCAGGCTAGAATCTTTGGCTTCATGGATCACCAAGATTCACCCTATCTTTAAGTCTTCCCCTACACGCGCTGCTCTCCCTTGCATCATAGTTTATGGAGCAGGCCAATCTTTTAAGTTCTCTGTCTTTCTTAACAACAGATTTAGCCAAAGCAGGCTGACCCGCGCTTATGGCGATGAGTAAGGCTTGCAACTGATCGTCAAAGCCTTCGCAGGAAATACCCAAGCAAAGCCGCATGTCGTTCACCTTCTTGATGACCCAATCCGATTGTAAATCGGATGATGAATCTTCTGGTGGCAAAGAGCATAGTGGGCTAGGCAGTTCCTCGGATTCGTCCGGTACAGTGGACAATAAGCCAGCCCCTAACTCCTTGCACACCAGCTGTAGTTCCTCGGATCCTATGTCTGAAGACCCCCCTTCCAGAGAAGAGGCGTCCACCTCACCTTCCACTGTGCACAACACCCTGGACAAGGTCTCAGAGAGACCTAAAGAGGGGAAGTTGGTTTCGGGAACTGCTCCCGTGTCAAGGCCAGGCATGGACGAAGGCCCCGCCCCTCTGGATCCGCTTGCCACGATCTGAAATTGCTCCGGAGTGCCGTGTATGGCTTCGTCTGAGGCTGTCGGCCTGTTCTGTGGCGGCCGCGAGGTGGTGGTAGCCTGAAAGGCGTTATCCATGGTCAACCCGTGCGTGTTTTCCGGCGGAAACAGTGGAGAATGAAGCTCCGTACCCACGTCGGAAGGTTCGCCGGTGGCTGGCGAGGCGTTCTGCGATGGTGGGTGGTCGGCCTGAGAAGTCGCCGGTGGGGGAGCGTTGATTGAGTGAAAAGCAGCCGACCCGTTTGAGAGAACCGGGTGAACAGCTGTTTCGGGTGCCTGAGAGGGGCTGACCCGCCTATCTGGGCCCTTTGGGCTTGCGGCCTGTGGAAGGGGTCCAAAGGCCCGAGGCTGAGGGCAGGCAGGGCCTGCCTTAGTAGCAGCTGACCCGCCCACGAGCTGGGCTTCGAAGGAGGGCCTTGCCGAGCCTTTTGGGCTTGCGGCCTGTGCAAGAGGCCTTTCGGCCCGAGGCTGAGGACAGGCAAGGCCTGCCTCAGTTGGAATTAGCCCGCCCACGTGTAAGGCTCCGTGAGCTAGGCCTTGCGACCCGTAGCCAGGGCTTGTGGCCCGTGGGCTTGTAGCCTGCAAACGGGGCCTTGAGGCCCGATATAGAGGGCAGACAGGTGCCCTCTGTCCTACGGCCTCCCCTGCATACTCTGATCTTCCTGATATTTCCTGCAAGTCCCTTTCAGCACCATGCTTTCTGCCCAGCTCAACCACCCTACCGTGTCCCATCACCATGCTCAAACCCAGGTCCACCTTTTTCACCAAGAAGGAAACCTCTTCTAAGACCCCTGAAAGTTGAGCTCTGACAGCCCATAAAATTCCTTCTACATCCCCCAGGTTCGTGCACTCATCAGAAGACCCCCCAGCAATCGCTGGATAAGGGGAATGTCCACGTTTTGGCGAGGAGCCAGCCAAGACCGATGCATAGGTTGCTGAAGTGCTTGGTTCCAGGTTTGGACCAGCGGTCCTTCCCTTACGCGACCCACCCTCCAGGTGCCCCACCACCTTCTGGTGTTTTGAGGACTCGGCCACCGTAGACTCTGCCACCTTCTCAAGGTGATAAGCAAAACCCTCCCATCCACAGCCCTTATCTCCCTCGGGTATGATTAGTGAGCCCTTTCTTCTATCATTGTTAAATTCCTCCAACAAGAGATAGCATCCCCTTGAGTTTTTGAGGAGTTGCAGAATGAGAACCCTGCTGCCTAACCTTAACTTTCTGAAGAAACCTTCTCGCCGACGAGAAACAGTGGCCTCCATTACCATTCTGACCACCCATGCAGCTGACGTCCTGTTAATGAGTAAAAATAAGGCCATACGTCTGTTTCTTTCGGTAATGCGAAAGAGGTTGGCACCCACCTTTGCGAAGAAGAAAGTTTTTGATTCAATCGGAAAACGCCTAGTCCCATCCATCATAAACAGGAAAGAAGTAAAAGAAGTAAAAGAAGAAGAGAAAGAATATTGAGGAAGGAGGAAAAGGGAGTTAGAGGAAAAGAGGAAGATCAACTCCGGCGAGGGGCGCCGGAGAGAAGGGTGTGTGCATGCATGCAGTACGGAGAGAAAAAAGTTCTTATAGTTCTTTCTGCTGTGACCATTAGCTAGTTAGCAAATGCTATGACCATTAGCTTGTGATTTTTTTTTTGGATCAGGATATAAGAATTTTATTAATGAGAACTAGGCATAGCCCAAGTACACAGGACATCAGCTTGTGATCTTAAGTGTCATAGTTCCAAGTGCTGGACTTGGTCATGGTATCATGGGACCCTCTAGTACTGGTCTGGAGGATGAGCCATGCGTACAGACTCAAACAATGTAATAAAACCAACAAATATTACTAGGTTTATAGATGAAAAGATTATTTGGATTGTCAATGTGATGTGATCTTCTGTGTCTTATGCCGTATTATTTGTGTGTTTTCTGTCCTCACATTAGGCCCAAGGAACAGCCAGACTTTAGTTTGAACAATTTGTGTGATACTTGGTATATGAGAGATCCATAATGATTAGTTACATTTTCAGTTCTATGGATTCCCATAATATTTGGGATGGTGTTGTAGAGAAAGTTGAGAAAAGATTGTCGGGTTGGAAGCGGCTATATCTATCAAAAGGGGGGGGGGGGGGATTAACCCTTATTAGAAGTACCCTTTCGAATCTCCCTACATATTTTTTTTCTTTATTTCCATTACCAGTGGTTGTGGCAAATCGGATTGAAAAATTGTTTACAGTTTTTTTGTGTGGTGGTGGAGTTGAGTTGGGTTTAATCCAAAGAGTGTGGTGGAGCTTCTAGCATGTTGGAATAGGCATCATAATAGTTCTCAACTGGCAGCGGTGTGGAGGATGATTCCTTTGTGCTTAACGTGGTGTTTATGGATGGAAAGGAATGAGAGGTGCTTCAACAACAAGAAGTGAGCTGTAGAGGAAATCTGGAATTTTTTTGTGTCTTCTTTGGTTCAGTGGTTTTCTGCTATTGTACTAAAGGGAGGGAATGTTCATGAGTTTTTGTTTTCTTTTCAGCTTTCTAGAATGTAATTATGTGTCTCTTTTGTATACTTCCTGTGTACATGGGCTTCGGCTTCACCTAGTTTCATTTGACCAATAGAATTTCTTATTTATCAAAAAAATAATAATCTATATATTTGTTGGGTAAGGGGGTTGGATTTCAAAATCCTATGGGTACTTGGCATAACTACTGAAGTTTAGGTATATTGGATCCTTGAGACTTGTAGTCCAGAATATCATTTTGTTTTTTGCATATTATTGTGGTCTGCATATTTGCAATGGTGGTTTGTCAATATCCAGATATATTGGTAGCTGTGCAGTGCATCACCTTTTCTGCTGATTACTTAGCCATGAGAATGACACATACTCTGGTTGTACGATTGAGACTGTAGGTCCAGTAATGTTTGAGAGGTTTCACCCAAGTAGGCTGAGGTATCTTCTATTCTGGTTAGTGGATTGTACCTTACTGTTCCGACTTAGTAAAGGTGATTTTTTTTTGAGCATTTTAAATGCATTAGATTAGAGAAACAGAGTAAACTTCTGTTTTCATATGTATGTATATATATCACATTTCTATGAAGACTGCAAGGTAATCTTGGATTCTTGCAAGATATAGGGAATTGAGATATAACATAAGTCATCAGCTTTGTTGATTGTGTTGTAACTTCTAATAGAATCTGATTTATGTTAGTACCCTGTATTGATATTGACAATTTGGGTGAAATTAAGGTAAGGATGACAAGGGCTGTTCTCCTATGGTGCCTTTTAATGGATTTCTTACTTGAAAATGTAAATGTTAAGCCGGGCAATAAATATTCAAAAACCTAACATCCTCTATAATGACATATAGCATTTGACCTTTTGATGGATTATCTAAAATGGACATTGCCAAATAAGAAAATTGTTTTTCTGGAAAGCACTTTCGAATTTTATCCTAGCTTTAAATTCTCTAAATTTTGGATATGTTTAAATTCTCAGGATGGGTCTGGTTTGGTTGGGGATGATGACGCTTTTGGTTCTGGGGTTGCTGTTTCTGCTCGAATTGAGTCATCCTACCTAATTAATTTACGAGATTTAGACATGAAGCATGTTAAGGACTTCATATTTGTACATGGTAAGTGTTACTGAGCAACCATCTTTTGTTTTAGATTTTCCTGGTAGAAATTTCAATGGCCACCTTACTTATCAAAATATTTTCTTTTTTTTTTAATTGGTTAATTTAGCTAATTGGTTATTCAATTCCATGTTATTAGTATGTTTTAGATTTGCTTGGTAGAAATTTCAATGGCCAACTTACTTTCTTATCAAAAAATGTTCTTGTTTTTTAATTGGTTAGTTTAGCTAAATTGATCATTCAATTCAATGTTTTTAGTATATTGTCATGCACATTAATAATCCTGACTATTATTATGATCGTTATTATTATGTTGTTTATCATCTATTCCTTGTAAATCATTTATCAAAAAAAAAAAAAAAAATCTGTTCCTTGTAAATCTACAAAAAATGCCTCCCTCTAGCTGCTATGGGACAATCTTATAGGTTACATCTGGGAAATTTAACTTGATCGATTATCATGACAGGGGTATAAGATTGAATTAACAATATAATGGGATGAAAAAAAAAAAAAAACCTTCAATAAAATGTTTTGATACAATTGATCTTATGCAAATTGGTGTTATTCAATAACATCTGATGCTGCATATGGTTCTCCTAGAAAAATGCGGATGGGTGCATGCCAATCCCCCATTTTTTTTTTATAAGTAATAAACTTTATTAAAACAAATGAAAACTAGGCGGAGTCCATGTACACAGGAAGAATCCCCCATTTTTTTGGTGAGTCTGTATGCCAATCCGTAATTGTTGCAGGTTGTCTAATCATTAGGTGACTTTAATGAGACATCTTGGAATTTACAAAAGTTGCCATTGGCTGTGTTGGTACCTATGGGGGTCAAAATGCTATATATATGTATATATATATATATATATATTTTTTTTTTCTGATGAGCAAAAGAAACTTTATCAATACAAATGAAATAGGTGATGCCCATGTACACAGGAAGTATACAAAAGAAAACACCTAAATACATTCTAGGAACCTGAAACACATTAAATTAATGTAGGCTTAGGTTGTGTCTTATTTTGTTATGCCCGGTGTACTTGGGCAACACCTATTTCATTTGTTTTTATATAATTTATCTTACCTATCAGTAAAAGTTTAGGTTGAGGAAACCAGACTAGGAGAATAATAACTGAAATACATTGTACTGAATCATCTGTGATGGTAAACAGGAATGACATTTTCTTGTGCCACTTGGAGTAAAATTGAGGGGAAAATGAGAGCTAATGGCCTGGTTATACAAAAGGTGATTGATTTTGTTTGATTTGACTGCACGTTTATATAGAGGTTTGATTCTGAAGAGAACATTGCACATAGCAGAGGATGATGGAGTGTTTAAGTGTCTTGGGACTTTTGAACTCTTGTACCTATAATCTGAAGGAGAAAAATATCTTGTATTATAGCCAGACACGCTTTATGGTGTATGTGGAATTGGTTGTACATGTTGCATTTTTTCTTGACATGAAATATAATCCTAAAATGTGGGTCCTGCATACCAACATATGTCACAATTTAGCATGCATAGGTGCCGTATACTTGGGCCTTTGTCTATTTTATGTTCAAGAAAATTTTGTTTGCCAATAAAAAAAACAATGTAGCAGTACTTTATCTCTGAGCAAGTTCTTTACTGCTTGTTTGTTTGGAATTTACCAATCCAATTATAGTCTGGAATCTACGGCTTTATAAATTGCATCAAGTGGCAAAAGTGTGAGTTTCTTGTTTGTTTGTAAGTTTTTTTCTTTTTTCTTTTTAATAATTAAAACGATGGTGGAGGAACTTGGAGCTTTATTTTTTTATACCCTTTACATTGGATGTTGGTTCATTTTGGTTTTTTCTGTTTCTAGTCTCGAGGAGTTTTGCTCTTTATTATTTGTTAGGTCAGGTGATCTTATGTATACGCCCTATTTACTTAGACAACATTCCCTTTGATCATAAGTAAAGATTTAACTTACTTATCACTTCTCCAAAGAAAAAAAAGGATTAACTTATAAAAAAGAAATCAATCTCAGTTAGATTAATTGATTGCCTGCAATATTTTCTATACATTTATCCCCTATGGGTTCGCTCAAGTGGTAAAGGCCTTGGTCTTGAGGTATGCTCCCCCAGGTCTAAGATTTAAATCTCCTTGGGTGCAAACAATCTCTCGGGCCATCGGACTAGGGGATTTTCCCCTTAAATTGCCTAAGGTGCACTTGCGGGAAAGTCCTTGTAGAGGGCCTATGGACTTCCGAGATTAGTTGGGACGTCGTTCCCGAACATCGGTGCCAATAAAAAAAAAATATTTTCTATACATTTAATTTCTTTTATTCTTGATTTCATCAGTTTGCTGGATAATTTTCTTGACTCGTGCAGTTTACATTTTTATATGAAAAGCTGTGGTCATATTAGATATGTAATGGTGATTTTGGCTGCCTTTAAATGACTTCAAATGAGCTTTATGCATTTCTAAACTTGGTATGACATACTTTATAGGTTATATTGAGCCTGTGATGGTCATACTTCATGAGCGGGAGCCGACTTGGGCTGGGCGTGTGTCTTGGAAGCACCATACTTGCATGATTTCTGCACTCAGTATCAGCACATCCATGAAGCAGCATCCCCTTATATGGTCAGCCGTTGTAAGTTTTTGCTTGATAGTCAATGGTCTTTGGTCCAAATATAATGGTGTATGACATGAATTTGTAGCACTCAGACAAGGCTGAAAAATTGAATAAAAATATATATACCCTGATTACTGCGTTTTTAAGCATTTGGAAGCTAATCTTATGTTTATTTTTATTTTTTACCTTTTCTCTTCTTTTAGAATCTCCCTCATGATGCATACAAGCTACTTGCAGTCCCATCTCCTATTGGTGGTGTTCTTGTGATTGGTGCAAATTCTATTCACTATCATAGTCAGGTATTGTTTCACTGAAGTAACTAATTTCCAGCTGTGTTGAGATCACCATCATCACCTTTGCTATCGCCATTGAAATTATCACTGTTACTGCTACTCATTCCTTTTGTAGGTTTTAATAGTGTATTGATAGAAAAGGTTTTAATAGAGTTTTATGAGTTCTTTGATATCTGTAAGTTCATATATTACTTATCAATTACTTAAAAGAATCCATATTTCACTTATAAAAAAGTTCATATAATAGTAAAATAATTTATCAGTCTTCTTTTTGTGCAGTCAGCCTCATGTGCATTGGCTTTGAACAATTATGCGGTTCCTGTTGATAACAGGTGACAATATGCTTTTCTCTTTTCTCTCTCCCAATTCCACCCACTTCCTTAAAAATGAAACCGTCTTTTTGTTGTTTCATTAATATTTGTATGTCTAAGTTTCCTGTATAAATTGATTTTTTTTTTTTTTGATAAGTAATAAAAGATTTTATTCCCAAGAAATAGGCATAAACCCAAGTACACAGGATGTATACAAAGGAAATACCTACAACTTTCCAAAAACGAAAGGAAAACTATAACAGATTCTGGAAATTATCTACCATTACAAAAGTTTTAGTCCACAAACTCAAAGAACTAAAGAAAAAATCCCTAAGTTCTCCCAACAAACGTTCTTTGTCTTCGAAGCATCTCCCATTCCTTTCAAGCCATAGGCACCACATGAGACAAGAAGGAATCATCTTCCAAACATGAACAACATTCTTGCTAACCCTTCAATCCCTTCCACCCTACCAATAAATCCACCACTTCCTCGGGCATTACCCAAAGTAAACCAGTCCGATTCAAGACCTCATTTCACAAGAACCTGGCCACTTCACAATGAAGAAAGAGGTGATTAACAAATTCCCCATCCTTCTTGCACATGACACACCAATCAGCAATGTACATACCTCTCATTCTAAGATTTTCAGTTGTCAACACTTTGCCCAAGGATACCACCCAACAGAAAAAAACAACCTTGGAATGGAACTTTCACTCTCCATATGTTTTTCCAGGGAGATTCACAACTCCTGTGACTGGTTAATATTCTGTAAAAAGAGGAGACTGAGAACTTAGAATTTCCTGCAGGAATCCACAGCATGCTGTCCTCCCTACCTAGCATCAACTTTGAACTGTAAAGTCTTTCCAGAAAAGCCTTAACAACATCCACTGAATATTATTGTCAATGCAACAGAAGGAATTTCCTACAGCTGCATTTTTCTCCCTTGCAATTCTGAAAAGAAAGGGACAGTCTTGCTTAAGTGAAGAATCCCCACACCACAAGTCATGCTAGAAAAGTATCCTTTTCCCATCTCCCACCTTCAATCTAATACGATTTGAAAAAAAAAAAAAACCCATCCTTTTCTAATGAACTTCCACAAACTCACCCCATACGTACCTCTAGTATCTTTAGAACACCAACCTCCGCACAAACTACCATACTTTACATCAATAACATTTTTCCAAAAGGCTTTACTTTCCAAATGGTATCTCTAAATCCATTTCCCAAGTAATGCTCTATTAAACAATCTCAAATTATTTTATCCCCAACCCACCACAATCAATCGGTTGACAAACCTTCTTACAACTAACCAAATGAAACTTTTTTCAACTCCTTTACCACCTCTTAAAAGATTCTGAAATAAACTCTCAATTCTTCTTTCAACCCTTGCCGCAACGGAAAAAGAGATAAGAAATAAGTGGGAAGGTTAGACAAAGTACTTTTTATTAGAGTTAATCTTCGCCCCTTAGACAAGTAGATCATTTTCCAACCAGCTAACCTCTTTTCAATTTTCTCAATCACCCCATCCCAAATATTAACAGATTTATAAGATGCCCCCAAAGGAAGCCCAAGGTACCTCATAGTGAGTTAAGAAATTCTGCACCCCAGAATATTTGCCGAGTCTGAAATCTTCTGAACATAACCCACAGGAACGACTTCAGATTTCGATAAATTGACTCTTAACGCTGAAACCGCTTCAAAACACAGCAAAAGTGCTCTTAAAGTATGTAGATTGTCAGAATCGGGCTGACTAAAAATCAAAGTATCATCAGCAAACAATAAGTGCGAGACCTTTAAACTACTCCGAACCTCATTACCCACCACTAAGCTGGACAGAAAATTACCCTCCACGGCCTTCTCAATCATTCTACTGAAGGCAATGAAGGCATCCATAATCATAACAAAAAGAAAGGGGGAGATGGGATCACCTTGACTCAAACCATGTGAGCCACTAAAGAAACCTACTGCTTCTCCATTCACCAAAATAGAAAATTTCAAAGTGGACACACAATGCCTCATCCACGAACACTGTTTATCACCAAAACCATATCTCCTAAGCAAATAATCAAGAAAATCCCAGCACACATGGTCATAAGCCTTTTCTATGTCCAATTAGATTGAAATACCAGCTTTCTCCATTTTAATTCTACTCTCCAAGCATTCATTTGCGATTAAAACAGAGTCTAAAATATGTCTTCCCCTCACAAAGGTGTTTTGTGATTTTAAAATTATCATCTCCAAAGCAGGTGGGTTGGTGGCCCCCACTGAATGGGATGGAATTTGATACCATTGGGTCAAGCGATGTCTCGTTTGGAAAGGGATTTTGAGGAGCTAGAGGTTTACGAAGTAGTGAGGAAAATGGCTAGGGATAAGGCTTTAGGGCTAGATGGATTCTCTATGGGTTTTTTTCAAAATTGTTGGGAAGTGCTACAGGAGGACCTTAAGAAGGTTTTTCAGGAGTTTTTCTTTGCTGGAAAATTTGAGAAAAGTCTAAATACTACATTCCTTGCTTTGATACCCAAGAAGGTGAGGGCTATGGAATTAAAGGAGTTTCGGCCTATTAGTCTAGTGAATGGGGTGTATAAGATAATCTCGAAAGTACTTGCGAATAGATTGAGCGAGGTGATGGGGAAGCTTGTTATGAAACCCCAAAATGCCTTTGTAAAAGGTAGACAGATACTGGATGCGGTGTTAATTGCCAATGAATGCCTCGATAGTATACTGAAAGCCGGGAACTCAGGGATCATGTGTAAACTAAACATGGAAAAGGCTTATGACCATGTTAATTGGGATTTCCTTCTGCACTTGCTCAAGAGATGTGGATTTGGGGAGTGATGGAGGGTGTGGATACTCTGATGTATATCTACAGCAAAGTACTATGTGTTGATAAATGGAGTTTCAGTGGGTTTTTTTAGAGTTCCCGTGGATTGCGACAAGGGGACCGGTTGTCACCTTTATTGTTCGTTATAGTTATGGAGGCCTTAAGTAGGATGCTCTCGGCTATGGTTGAAAATGGATTCCTAAAAGGGTTTTCGATCGGAACCCCAGATAGGGGTATTATTAATATTTCTCATTACTATTTGTAGATGACACTTATTATGTGTGAAGCAGAGCAAAATCAGATGCAAGTGTTGAAGGCCCTAATCTTTTGCTTCGAGGCAGTTTTTGGTTTGAAGGTGAATTGGAGAAATCAGAGTTGGTGCCAATCGGGAAAGTTTCTAACATCCGCCAGTTAGCGAGAACGATGGTGTGCAAGATAACCTCATTTCCTATGACTTGGCACTTCCTTTAGGGAGTGCCTTGAGGGTGCCCTTGGTCTGAGATTCAATGATCGAAAAAATAGAGCAGAGATTGGCGGGGTGGAAGAGAATGTACTTGTCGAAAGGTGGAAGGATTACATTGACAAAGAGTACACTCTCTAACCTACCTACTTATTTTTTATCTCTCTTTCCAATACTAGCAAGTGTGGCGGCCCATATTGAGAAGCTCTAGCATGATTTCTTGTGTTGGGGGGGGGGGGGGTTTGGGGGAGGAGTTCAAGTTTCACTTGGTTAAGTGGGAGCATGTTTGTCGTCCTATTTCTGGGGGAGGGTTGGAGGTTAGAAATCTAAGGGTTTTCAATCGTGCACCATTAGGCAAATGGCTGTGGAGATTTTCTAGGGAACAAGGCTCTCTATGGAAATTGGTGATTGAGAAAAAATATAGTGGTTTATGGGGGGATTGGTGTACTAGAGAAGTAAGGGGAGCTTATGGAAACATATAAGAAGAGGTTGGGGGGTTTTTAATCGTCATGTCAAGCTTTGTTTGGGTATGGGATCCAGGATCAAATTCTAGAGAGATGTTTGGTGTGGTAGCAGGTCTTTGAAAGACTTGTATCCTCTTCTTTTCTAGATGGCGAGTGCCAAGGATGTCTCAGTGGTACAAGTTATGGAGTTATCGGGGGGACAAATTCTTTGGAATATTAATTTTAGTAGGGTGGCACAAGATTGGGAATTAAGTAACTTCACAGACTTCTACAGCCTCATATATTCCATAGGACCAAACATGCAGCAAGAGGGTGTTCTGTGGTGGACTCTAGCAAGCAAAGGTAATTTTTCCGTTCGTTCTTTCTATAAGGCCCTCACCCAAGAGCCCAATTCTCTGCGTCTTTGGAGAAAGATTTGCATCCCCAAAGTTTCTTTCTTTGTATGGACTGCACCCCTGGGAAAGATACTTACCACAGACAATTTGAGGAAAAGGAGGATCATTATTGCAGACTGGTGTTGCATGTGTAGAAGAGGGGGAGAGTCGGTAGATCATCTCCTTTTGCATTGTGATACAGCAAGGGCTCTCTGGAATGAGATATTCACATGACTGGATATGGCTTGGGTGATGCCAAAAAATGTGGAGGCGGCTTTGGCTAGCTGGTCAAACATAAGAGGTAGACAACCAATTAAAACTATCTGGAAGATGATCTCCATATGCATTATGTGGTGCGTGTGGCAGGAGTGAAACGAGTGGACTTTCGAAGACCAGGAAAGATCCTTGGAGGAGCTTAAACTTTTATTTTTTAGAACTCTTTGTAACTGGGCTATTGCTGTGGATTTTAATGGCATGGCCCTTCATGATTTTCTTGCCTCTAATGTGCCTACCTAGTTAGGGCATTAGAATTGTAATACTGGCTTTGCCATTGATCAATATAATTTGTTTATTTATTTAAAAAAAAAAAATTATCCTCTCCAACACCCTACTCAAATGGTTGGCCATCACCTTAGAAATGATTTTATACATTCCATTCACCAAACTAATAGGCCGAAAATCTCTCATCTGCACAGCCCCTACCTTTTTCAGAAGAAGTGCAATGAAAGTCACATTAAACTCTTCTCAAACTTATGTATGCATGAAACTCAGCAAACACCTTCAGAATATCTTCTCTAACGATGTCCCAGCATACTTGAAAAAACACCAAAGAGAACCTATCCTGACCTGGAGCCTTGTCCCTATCCATACCTTTAACCACATTAAGTACTTATTCTTTAAACTCTCTCTCCAGCCAATCAGCTTCGACCTGATCTATAGAGTCGAAACCAAGTCTGTCCAGTTTTGGTCTTCAAGTAAAATCTTCTGAAAACAGCTGCTCATAAAAATTCAGTATGTCGTTGGAAAATTGAAAGGAAGTTAGCTGGTTGGAAAATGATCTACTTGTCTAAGGGGGGAAGATTAACTCTAATAAAAAGGAGGTTAGCTGGTTGCTACTCTATGTTTGGTAGCAAATTTTATCTATCCTCTATTTATTTTCTCCTTTTGAAATAAATTATTTTTTTCCTTTTTGTCTTTGAATCTTCTCTCTTCTTTGTCCTAGACTTAGAATATCTGGAGGAAACTACAATTTGCATCCCCAGACTTTCACCACCTTTTCATCTTCTGCTCAAACCTACAAAAACCATCAATTTGCACCCCAAACTATCACATTTTGGAAATTTGCATCATCAACCGCTAGTTGAATGTCAAGATTATACCACATGTACTATTTTTTTTTTATTGATCTTAATGGTTAGATCCTGAGCGTGTAAATTTCCAAAAACATGCTTCTCTCAGGAGACAACTGAGGCAAGTAGCTAGTTGACTGTAGGTTTAGAGCACACTAGGATAGATTCTAACTAACCTAGGCGAATGGGCTTTTCTGATGGTAGTTTTGGGGTGCAAAATGTATTTTCCTTTGTGTGGCGACTATTTAAATGCATGCAATTACTTGTAAAAAAGGTGTTGATTTTAATCTCCCTTAGTTGAGTTGGATGCAAGAATTTTTCTCATGTTTGAAGTTCTTTGTATTTTATTTCAGTCAGGAGATGCCGAGATCAAGTTTTAGTGTAGAGCTTGATGTTGCCAATGCAACTTGGTTATTGACTGATGTGGCCTTGGTGTCAACAAAAACTGGGGAACTGCTCTTACTGACCCTGGTTTATGATGGCCGGTAGGTCATCACGTTCTTTATCTTCCTCTCATTTTTCTTTTTTTTGGCCTTTTGCAATTGGCCTGATGCAAGTGGTAGCACATTGTTTCTCGTGTAAGATTCTGTCTTGATAAATGGTACGGCACCTGATTTCTTTGAGAGCTTTTGCAGTTTGCATCAAGGGAGCGTATTATCATCATTGCAATTTGTTTTCAGTCATCTGTATCATTTTCATATATGCTGCTTGAAACGTGAAGCATTGATTTCCCTTGAAGTGAAAGAACCTCAAATTCCTTGATGCGATCTAGTCTGCAGCCCATAATATTTGTGTTTAACACTCTTGTTTGGTTGGGTTGTTTATTATAAAAAATAAAATGACTAATGCTGTTATAAGTGCAATTGCAGCTCTGTAATAATGTGTATAAAACCGGAGTTTCCTCCCCATGTGAACTATATGGACTGCCCAATTATAATTTCTTATTGGATTACATGGTGTTATGCCTATAATTCTGAAGTGTTGTTTTGAATCACAGGGTTGTGTACAGAATTGATCTTTCAAAGTCTAAAGCTTCAGTGCTTACATCGGTTGGTTACATATTTTAAGACCTTTTCAGGCTAACTGCTTAGTAGCATTAAACTATCTAGCATTTCGTATCTTTGTTTTTCTAAATTTCACTGTTTAATTATTTTTGGGGATATCTACTAATTTTTTTTACAGGGGATTACAACAATTGGGAACTCGTTATTTTTTCTGGGCAGTCGGTTGGGAGATAGTTTGCTTGTGCAATTTACTTGTGGATTGGGTTCTGCGATACTTTCATCTGGACAAAAGGAAGAGGTTTGTATTGGAAGTCAACTTCCCTTTTCTACCTTGTTGCAAGAAGGTTCAACCTAACGATGTTTTATTTTTTGAGCACGATAATCTGATTGTGCTAGCTAAATTTTGTGTCTTAACCTATCATCAGTGAACGCTGATACTTTGGGTGCTGATGTACAATATCTTTCATTATATTTTTCTTTTTAACTTCAAATCTCATGGTTCATTGAACTTATAAAAAAAAAATCTCATGGTTCGTTGAAAATTTCAAATAAGTTCTCTGTTATTTTGGTTTTTTATTAAGATTTGTTTTTGTCTTTTTTATTTTGTATTTTTTATTATTTCTCAAGTTGAGGAGACACTTTTCAGATAACATTATCTTTACAGGTTGGAGATATCGAAGGTGATGCCCCTCCAGTAAAGCGATTGCGAAGATCATCTTCTGATGCTTTGCAAGATATGGTTAGCGGTGACGAGATTTCCTTGTATGGCTCTGCTCCAAATAATGCAGATTCAACACAGGTTGTCTATCATTACATCAACACGCACCTTTTTTATAGTTATTTTCTGCTTAATAGTTTACATTTGAAGAATTTTTATGAAAACACAAACATGGAGCCAAATCCCTTTGTTGTTTGGAAAGGTTATTTAAAACATCAAGTTTAAGACCCACTTCCATGATTATTTAAGCATCTATAAGATCAAATGCTGGGATCTAAAAACTGGTGGCTAAATATTGCACTCATCTCTACATGGGAACCTCCTAAATAATTTGCCTACCCTTTCAAATTAGAACTTTTGAAAAATGTGCTGCTTTTCCCAATCATTCAGATCCATAAAGTAATGTATGTGTGCTTTTGACTTCCTTGTATACCTATCTCTGTGCTATCGTCAGAATGTTGTGAAACTTCTATTTACCGTTCTCTGTTTATGTTATAGACATGGCCTTGTTTGGATTGAATTTTTATTTTTAAACTTTTTAACATCTTTGAGGGATTTTTTGAGTATTTTGTTTTGACATTTGTAGAAGTGGTTGGGCCTCAAGAAAATATCTTTAGAAGTTTTTGAGATATTTATTGGGATTTGTAGTTTACCGATCAAAAAAATTTATTGGGATTTGTAAAAGTAGTGGGATCCACCAATAAGAATTTTTTGGGTTTTTATGAAAGTCATGTTGGATTTTGTGTTTTTTTTTGTCATGGAAACCAAGGCAAATGATTCGATAGGTTTTTTAGAGGAAAAAACATTTAGGTGTTTAAAAGATGTTTGGATTGAAAATGTAATTATTTTACTTAATAAAAAAAAAGTGTAATGATTTATTTTTTAAACAAGCATGGTCTAAGCTACTTTAAAGTAATTTTAGAAATTTGGTGAATAAGCTTTGATGCATTCTAGTTTGTTTGTCTTGTTGGCTAGACAAATTGCTAGTCATTGTTTGCAACTGTCTTCTTTTGATAATTGAATTACAGTTATCTCTTGGAGTCTTTGTTTTACATTGTTAACAAGGCTGCCATACTTGTGATTCATATATACGGTATTGTTTCTAATGCTTACAATGTTTTATCTATAATAGAATTTATATATATATACACATATAAAATATTGTCGTCTTTTTGTGCAGAAAACCTTCTCATTTGCTGTGAGGGATTCATTGATTAATGTTGGTCCTTTGAAGGACTTCTCTTATGGTTTAAGGATAAATGCAGATGCAAATGCAACTGGAGTTTCCAAACAAAGTAACTATGAACTGGTCAGTTTAGTAACTTGCTGTACACTGCATGATTAAGTGTTACACTTCCTTAAAGAAAGACTTAAGCTCATTAAAATATAAATCAGTACTAGTCAATAAAATTTTATTTTACCTAAAAAATATAAATCAAAAGCAGAACCATGCCTTCAAGCTTCAACTTTGTCATGTTTTGCTAAACGCCTTATCCAGTTAGGCTTTGGCTCAAGTGGTAATGGGTGGTGTGGCATTAGGTTAGGTCTGTGTACAATTCTTAATGAGAAAACAATAAGAGGAAAAGGATAAAAGATATACCATCCTATCTTATTGCTTGAGTGTTTCTCAGGTATGTTGTTCTGGTCATGGAAAGAATGGTGCACTATGTGTTCTTCGGCAGTCAATTCGCCCAGAAATGATTACTGAGGTTTGTCTTTTCTCTGAGTTTCCATAGGTTGTGTTACTGCCTCTGTTATTGATGATTCCTATGGAGCCCTTTGAGACGACTTTGAATCAATGTACCTTAAAACATAATCCAGCTAAATCGATAGAATAAAGTGATTTGAGTAATATTCTTATTTTGCAATGTGATAATATGAAGTGTACATTATTTGATATATTATGAGCTCTCTCAGCTATTAATATAGTAGACCTTGTAAATGTATAATACTCAGCGTAGACTTAGTAAATTACTGATGTAGGCCCATTTTCAAAAAGGATCCCTTGATTATTATATATAGCTGTGTCCTTTTCCAGGATTTTGGTGCATTAAGCACCTTTTCGAGGATGTCACATTGTCATTGATCCCATATGAGTTACCTCATATTTTGATTTCAATAGTTGTCTGTCATCAGTAAATCAAACAAAACTTACTTAAAGCTATCTTTAATCATGCTGCACTCTCTTTAATCAGATATTTTAACTTTGTTTTACAAGTACTCAATTTACTTTTGTGGTTAACAAGTTGATCCTATCCTAATTTGGTACAATTCCTTTATTTACTTAAAAATGTAAACTTTTATAAGCATAAGACACCTATAGATTTTCTTATATTAAATGTCCATTTTTAATGTGCTTAAAAGCTGTGGTAGTCATTTTTACGTCCATACCTAGTGATACATGCCCAATACCTGTATGCAGGTTGAACTACCTGGTTGCACAGGAATTTGGACTGTCTACCACAAGAACGCTCGTGGTCAACTGGCCACTGACGATAATGAGTATCATGCATATCTGATAATAAGTCTTGAGGCTCGTACAATGGTAAACCCAGTTACCTTTTCATCCTAAACAGAAATTGAACTTTTTTGCAAAATATATTTGTCGTGTCCCAACTACAAGTCTTACTTTATTTTTTCGTTATTTCCAAATAAATGCCCTCTTTCAAAGGCATAAATACTTGGTATTTGAGAATAAAAGAGTTCCAGGGCATGTTTGGTTTTGTGAAAATTTTGAGATTTTTTTAGAATTCATAAAAAAACAAATTGAGATGTATTTTGAATTGGATTTTGTGAAAGTGCATAGGAAAAGTGAGAAGTTGTTTGTATAAAAATTTGTTGAGATGTGTTTTGTATTGTGGTTGTGAAGTGGGTCCTTTGAGGGCTTCTTTTTCACAAAAACCTAGCCAAAGTCTCATGTGTAATGGCTAAATGTCCATGACTTTCTCCTTTCGATTGTAAACTCTAATTAAGTGCTTCTCATGTATACTCCCTGTGTACTTGGGCTTTGCCCACTTTTATGAATAAAACTTCTTGATTGCCTATCAAAGAAAAAAAAAAGAACTCTCATGGGTATGCTTTATTTATATCTTTAATGCATGCAAAAGCATTTAATCATATGAATGACTGATTTTCTGTCTCATCACTTTGGGAACCATCAATAAATTGATATAGTAAATATGCTTACTTCTTCTCTTCGTTAGTTGGGTGTATCCTTTTGTATACTTCCCATGTACTTGGGTTACGTCCCGCTGTGCTTATAATAAAATTTGAATTACTTGTAAACATACAGTAAATATGCCTACACGCATTTACATATGTTTGTCTATACACATACAATATTGAACTGTGTATAGGATATAGGACAGAAGAATCTACCATAATGGATGTTACAAAGAGTTAACTAGAGACCCTAAGGTTAGATACCATATCGAACAATCATTCTTACAAGCCTAACTGTTATGGCAAATAAGCTATAGATTGCAACACAAGCATATGCACACATCCACAAGGTCATTGCATTAAAGGCGCACTCGGGGTGGGGTGTTTTGCCTACTTCTATGAGTAAAATTTTTACTTGTAAAAAAAGTCTAGGGGGGCAGTTATGAATGAAATATATACAATTTTTTGAATTTTTATTTTATTTTCTCAAATTTTGGTAGCAAGATGACGGGAAAACCCTCTAAAGTGTTGTTCATTTTTTTTTTTTTTTCCTGCGGGAGAGGGAGGTGGAAGTCTTCCTTGGACCCACTTGTGTTGTGTTTACTCAGTTTTACCACTTTTCCCTTGCAATGTGTATAAGCTTTTTTATTGGGGGGATGAGTGGTGATTTTGTGTTAATCACTGTGTTAAGTTTGTCCAAGTCACAATTTGTTTCGCTTTGATGATGCTGCAATATTTGATGATTAGGTACTTGAAACGGCTGACCTTCTGACTGAAGTTACTGAAAGTGTTGACTACTTTGTGCAAGGGAGAACACTTGCTGCAGGGAATTTATTTGGAAGGTAAGTGTTTGTAATTTGTTTTTGGTGGTTCTGTTCAACTAAGTTCGTTCCCTGAGTCATCTTAAAAAAATAGTTTTAGTCGTATCTTTTCAAGTAAGATCATTACTTGAGCCACCAAAAATTATTTTAGGTTGTTCTTTCCCTTGGAATTTGATCTGTTTGCCTAGCCCGTTCATGTTAGGGGTGTATAGAAATGGGCCAAACCAGCTGTAACCGAGTCAAACCAGCTGCCGGAGTAGGGAATCAGCCGAAACCGGCAGGGAACCAGTTGGCCAGCGGCAGAAATATCCCAAAACCGATGTCGGCCAGTTTGGTTCCGGTTTGAACCTATTTTAAACCGCCGAACCGGCCGACCGGATATATATTTTTATATTTATCTTAGGTAAAATGTTGCCATTTCACTCAAGTTTAAGTGAAACAGCGTCGTTTTACACATAACGTATTAAAAAAATATATAAGTCAAATGCCATTTGGTATGGCGTTGTTTGATTTTACCTCGTCTCCTTCCACCTATCTTCTTCTTCTTCTCTCTCTCTCTCTCTCTCTCTCTCACAAACGAACAGATCAGCCACCGAGAACCGCCAGAATCAGTACTGCCAGTATTTCTCCTCCCCATCGGTTAATCCGGTCGGTTCTTACATGAAAATTACCTCCATCGGTCAGCGGTGGTTTTTGTCAAAAAACCATGCCGATATGGTCGGTTTTCACCCATAGTTCATATCTTTTTGGTTTGAGGTTCAAGTCTGTTTGTGTATTTGTGTGCTCGTGCACTTGCATACATCTACATATTATAAAATGCACAAAAGTATCATGCATTTCATCAGTGTGTTTCTTGTAATTGTTGTGTTGTTTGGGCGTAGTAATTATATTTGATAAGTTAGTCAATTTTATTAAATTTTTGCGCTTATTAATTGCTTTAGTCACTTGGTTAATAATTTGCAAGTAGGTGCAAGAAGTGAATTTCAGATTGTACCTTCTTTTGATTTGTTAGTAGTCTCACATTTTAGTTAAAAATATTATTGTGGAGAACCGCACGTTTCCTATTGTTTGTTGGAGACTTGAAAAATGATGTTGAAAACCTTTTTGGGTGTTGGGTTGGCATGAAAATTAATTGCATACATCACCACACATTCATCCAAGGGTATAGTGAATCACCCGACTTCTCAAGGAAGAAGAAAAAGAAAATCATGGCGAAGCGAAGGTTACAAAGGGTATAGTGAAGTTTTGTGGTGTTGGAGGGGTGTTTTGGATGGCATGTAATGATGCCATGGGGGGCAGAGTCGGGAAGGGGTTGCAATGGTGGGGCTGGAGTCACACTTGAGGGCAGTGGAAGGTTGCAAAGAGAAAGGGCAATTCATGCTGCAGGGGGAGCTTCTCAGTGCCCAAGATGGGGGAGACGTTTCATGCTTTGATAGGCTTTGTGGGATGGGGATTTCATTGGCAAAGGGTGGTGGGTGGCTGCAGAGAATTGAATTTGAATTGACCCAAAAGTAGGGCTGGGCCCCACCACCCTACCCCACCCCCTCCGCAAACAAAGGAGGCTTGCAGGCAGATGCCTGCACGCAATTGGGAGCCGGGTGCGGGGCGGGGCCTGGGCTGGGCTGGGCTAGGCCCAAGCCTGCCCGGGTTTTACCTCGTCCGCCATGGCCCAACCCATATATATTATATACATATATATTAAAAAAGCAATTTTCTTTAATAAAACGACGTCATTTTATCTAAGGTTTTATTTTTTAAAATAAAATTATGTAAACAATGTCATTTCAGGGGTTGAACTTAAACCTAACCCCCCCCCCCCCCCCCCCCCCCCCCCCAAAGTGCCATAGTCTCTTTCTTTCCCCTCTCTTTTTCTTTTCTCTCTGGCTCTTTCAGTCTCTCCTCCTCCTTCCTCAGCTCCTCCACTTTTTCTTCTCCTCCTTGAAGCACAAATGGCCTTGGGTTTGTTGTGTTTGGGATTTGTTTTTGTTGTTTTCTGATTTTTTGTGGATTTGTGATTTGTTGTTCTTTTTCGGTTGTTTTGGATTTTTTTGGTGTTTTTCAGTTGTTTTTTTTCATGAGTGGGGGGGGGGGGGGGGGGGACAGGGGCACCCTGTTCAGGGGGTGTGGGTAGCACCCCTACCTGAAAGTAGGTTATGTTGATTAATCTTTTCCATCCATCCCTAAAATATTTTACTTTGCAACAAACAGGGCCTTAATTTGTGGATTGTTCTTGTACATGCAATTCAGACAATTTTTTCTTTTTTCGCCACAGCTCTATTGATCTTTATTAAATTAGTAATTCTGTTGCTAATTATTAAATTAGTAATTCTGTTGCTGTTAGTTTTTGTAATTGCTAAATTGCTGCACTATGAGTTCCTTCTATTTTTATGATTGTTCGGTTATCTCCACTTTATACTGTATTTCAAATTTCAATCTATTCTCCCATTATGATTTTTAATTTATTTTTTTAAAATTGCCCCTCTTATCATGTCATGGCTTAAAAATGGTCTTAAGATATATAGATTTCCTACAATATGCCACATTGTTGTCTATTGGCCTTAGAATTATTTTTCTGTTTTATGATTAAGCTAGCAACATACTGTGCAGTATCCATAGTCCTTTGTATGAGGAATTTGTTCGTGTGATATTTGATGGGATCTATCTAAAAGGAGGAAAAAAATTAGGCATTGGCTTGGCTAAGTTAGCCAACATAATGCAGAATACAATAAAACTTATTACCTCTTTTGTGATTATTAAAGTGTGGGACTTAATTTAGTATTGGCCATCTGTCAAATATGGAATTTAAGACAAGTTATTTTGAGGAATAGAAACCATTAAAAAATGAAATTCGGGTAGTACAATGGTCTAAAATCTGAAATTTGGAAAGAAAAAAAGATTGGCAAGATAATAACAGGAGGCTCCTTTGGAAGACGGATTCGGGTGGGGTTTTGCAGGTGTTTATGGTCCGAATAATGATAATAACAGGAGGCTCCTTTGGGACGAGATTGCGGGTTTGTGTAGCTGGAGGGAGGGTCCTTGGTGTATTGGAGGCGATTTCAACATCACTCGTTTCTCGAGTGAAAGGTCGGGGGACTCCAACACGGGATCAGCCATGGCTGATTTTTCAGCCCTAATCTTCGAGCTAGACTTGATTGATCTTCCCCTAGGGGGGGGGCAACTATACTTGGTCAAATGGGAGGGCATGGTCTCGTTTGGATAGATTTATTGTCTCTCCTTCCTGGGAGACACATTTCCCCACTCTTTGTCAGAAGCGCCTCCCCAGGCTTTGCTCAGATCATTTTCCACTTTTGTTGGATTGTGGAGGTATTCAAGAGGGACGGAGATATTTCAAATTCGAGAATATGTGGCTGAAGGTGGAGGGTTTTATGGACAAAATTAGAGCTTGGTGGTCCTTCTATCAGATCTCGGGCACCCCTAGTTTTGTTTTAGCCGGAAAACTTAAAGCCTTGAAAAATGATCTGAGAACATGGAATTTGGAAACCTTTGGAAAACTAAATGACCAAAGATATACTTTTTTTCAGGAATTGCAGCTTTTCGAGGATAAGGAAGCGACTTAGGCCCTCACGGCCGAGGAGAAGGAAAGGAAAATGAGGGTGATAGCTGAGCTGGAAAAAATCACGCTTATGGAGGAGATATCCTGGAGACAAAAATCACGAGCCCTTTGGTTGAAAGAAGGGGACAAGTGCACTAAATTCTTCCATCGTGTCACCAACTCCTATAGATATCCTGGAGACAAAAATCACGAGCCCTTTGGTTGAAAGAAGGGGACAAGTGCACTAAATTCTTCCATCGTGTCACCAACTCCTATAGACGAAGCAACGCCATTGAGGTTCTACATTCCGATGGGCGGATTATCTCCAACAGGGCAGCCATCAAGGAACACATTGTTCACTTTTACGATCATCTGCTTAAAGAGCAACATTCCTGGCGACCTAAGGTAGATGGTTTGACATTTGACTCTATTGATGCATCAAGTGCAGCGTGGTTAGAAAGGCGGTTTGAAGAGGAGGAAGTTCTCAAAGTTTTAAAAGGGATGGTAAAAGACAAGGCTCCAGGCCCCGACGGTTTCACTATGGCTTTCTTTCAAGCTAGTTGGGACATCGTCAAGGAGGACATTATGAAGGTATTCCTCGAATTTCACACTTCCTTGAAATTTGAGAAAAGTCTCAATGCCTCCTTTATCGCCCTTATTCCGAAAAGGGCAGGCTCGGTAGAGGTGCAGGACTTTCGCCCCATTAGCTTGGTGAGTGGGGTTTACAAAATTATTTCCAAGGTGCTAGCCCAGCGGATGAGCACAGTTATGGGGAAGATCATATCGAAGTCCCAAAATGCCTTCGTGAAAGGGAGGCAAATTCTTGACTCCGTCTTTATTGCTAATGAATGTCTGGAAAGTCGGGTCAAAACCGGCATTCCCGGTATCTTGTGCAAGTTAGACATGGAGAAAGCTTTTGATCATGTTAACTGGGACTTCTTGATACACATAATTGGCAGGTACGGTTTTGGAGAAAGGTGGTGCCAATAGATAAAACATTGTATTACAACCGTCCGTTTTTCCGTTTTGGTGAATGGCACTCCCGAAGGCTTCTTTAATAGTTCCCGGGGCTTGCGACAAGGAGATCCCCTATCACCTCTCCTTTTCATTTTAGTGATGGATGTTTTAAGCAGAATGTTGCATAGAATGGTGGAGGGTGGTCACATCTCGGGTTTCTCAGTGGGAGGCTCCACCCACGGTAATTTCTCAATCTCTCACCTTCTCTTTGCTGATGATACTTTGGTCTTTTGCGAGCCAGATCCTGATCAGATCCGCTCCCTAAGGGCTCTATTGCTATGTTTCGAAGCTGTCTCCGGTCTCAAGGTCAATCTTGCAAAATCTAAAGTGGTTCAAGTCGGAGAGGTCGGTAATCTAAGTGAATTGGCTGGTTTGCTGGGCTGCAAGATATCATCCTTACCTATGAAATATTTAGGTCTCCCTTTAGGGGCCCCTCATAAATCCAAAACAATGTGGGATGGGGTGGTCGAGAAAATTGAATGTAAACTTGCAGGTTGGAAACGACTTTACCTATCCAAAGGTGGTAGAGCCACTCTTATTAAGAGCACTCTATCCAACCTTCCCACATATTTTCTCTCCCTTTTCCCCTTGCCTGTAGGTGTGGCGCATAGACTGGAAAAAACCTTCCGTGATTTCCTATGGGGTAGCCTGGAGGACGTGAAAAAGTTCCATTTGATCAAATGGGAAAAAGTATGCACACCCTTAACCAATGGCGGATTGGGGCTCCGCAACTTGAGAACTCACAACAGAGCATTACTTGGCAAATGGCTATGGAGATACCACAGGGAACGAGACGCCTTTTGGAGAGAAGTTATCGACAGTAAATATGGAAGCATGCGAGGTGGTTGGTGTTCCAACCTAGTGAGAGGGGCTCATGGTGTAGGTTTGTGGAAATTCATACGCAACGGTTGGGAAGCTTTTTTTTGCTAATTGCAGACTTGCGGTGGGAAGTGGCAATCAAGTTAGCTTCTGGCATGACTCTTGGTGTGGCGAGTCTGCTTTGAAGACCACTTTTCCCTCCTTGTACAGGATTGCATCTGATAAGGAGGCCACAGTTGCTGATAATTTCGACAGTTCTTCTACCTCCACCCACTGGTCAGTAAGATTCTCTCGAGCGGCACAAGACTGGGAACTGGGAGTCATTGCTGATTTTTACAGCGCGTTACAAGCATCAACTTTACATGCCGATAGAGAAGATCATCTCATTTGGTCGCCCACAGGAAATAAGCATTTCTCAGTACATTCTTTTAACAAGGTACTCTCGGCACATCCCTCCTTTGTATTCCCTTGGAAGTGCATTTAGAGGACTAAGGCTCCCTTAAAAGTGGCTTTCTTCGTATGGCTAGCATCTCATGAGAGTATTCTGACTATTGATAAATTGAGAAGACGTGGCCTCTACTTAACGGATTGGTGTTTTATGTGCAAACACAATGGTGAGACAGCAGACCACCTTCTCCTCCATTGTGAAGCTGTCACGGCTTTATGGGATGACATCTTCACAAGACTAGGCTTGGCGTGGGTAATGCCTAGAAAGATGATTGATCTTTTGGCTTGTTGGAGAGGAATCCGGGGTAAGGGCCAGATTGCAGATATTTGGAAAATGGTGCCACTTTGCCTAATGTGGTGCACATGGAACGAAAGGAACAGTCGCTGCTTTGAGGACAAGGAGCAATCTCCGGAAGGCTTTAGGGATTTTTTTTATCACACTTTAGTTCTATGGGCATCCTCTATTGTAATGAATGGCACTTCTTTTATTGAACTTTACGCTGCCCTTCGCAGCTCTTAGCCTGTAGCAAGGCTCTTTGTATACCCCCTGTGTACTCGGGCCTTGCCCTTTCCTTGTTCTAATATATCTCTTTTTACTTATCAAAAAAAAAAAAAAAAGATTGGCAAGAAGTGGGAACCATTCACCTGACCATTGTAGATTGTAGTGCTAAAAGGCCATCAGCTTTACATATTATTCATGGAATACAGTCAAGCCTTTGCATCTGAGATGTTATTGTTAATGAAAGCTTGGCATGCCAAGCCAGCCTTTGCTCTATCAATCTCCAGTGCCAAGGGGCTTGACTTTTTTTCTTAATTTACTGACATCAAATTAATGCATTGTTATCGGCTCCATCAGTATTCTGCTGTAGTAATTATATTGTGCATTGTTTTCCTGTTTCAGTAAGGGAAATTATCTTACGTGAAGATTGATATAGAGAGAAATATGAATTATCTAGTACTTTCCTCTTTCAGGCGTCGAGTTGTCCAGGTCTTTGAACGTGGTGCTCGAATTTTAGATGGTTCTTTTATGACTCAAGATCTAACTGTTGGAGTACCAAACTCTGAATCTGGTTCTGAGAGTTCCACTGTGTTGTCTGTCTCTATTGCTGATCCATATGTGTTACTGAGAATGACTGATGGAAGCATTCGGCTTCTTGTTGGAGGTATGCTTTGTCATGTTTCTTCAGTAACAGTAGTTGTGAATACTTCTAAATGTTAATGGTTCTTTGTTTAGCTCAATCTTTGTAGCAAAACATATTAAGTCATTTATTAAAAGCATTTTTTGTGGCATTTGCACTATGTTTGACAATGTTTTTCTCAAACTCTTATATTATTTTATTTGCTTATTGATATGGTTTTATTCATGATGGGTTCATGTAGATCAAAGTAATAACTGAATGTTTTGGGTCTAGCTAACTCAGTTGAAATTCCTGATTAATTTAGGATATGGGTCTAGCTTTTGTTTAACATGCCCTTTTCTTTTTGTTCTGGCTTGGCTAGGGGGACTATATTGGTATATAGAGAATTATCTATATCATCAGATGTCTGTATCTGACATATCTGTAGGAAACTTGAACATCTCAATGAGCTAAATTTTATAATTATGATTATGTTAACCGTGACATGATGTATACTATAGCAGAGTTTGATGTTTGTGTCTGTGGGAATCAGTCTATGAAATATAATGTGCTAAAGCATGCTATGGTCTTCAAGGAGGTGCTACTTGACTCATGATGATATATATGTGCAATATTTTTCCCATTCCTTTTGCTGCTAACCTATTTTTTTTTCTTTATGTGCAGATCCTTTAACTTGCACTGTTTCTGTGTACACTCCACCTTCTTTTGAGACCTCAAAGAAATTTGTATCTGCCTGTACGCTGTATCATGATAAAGGACCTGAGCCATGGCTCCGGAAGACAAGTACTGATGCATGGCTTTCTACAGGAATAAGTGAGGCAATTGATGGTGCTGATGGTGCACCACATGATCAGGGTGATATATATTGTGTTGTTTGTTATGAAAGTGGTGCACTCGAAATATTAGATGTGCCTAACTTCAATTGTGTGTTTTCTGGGGAAAAGTTCATGTCTGGGAATCCCCTCCTAGTTGATGCATTTATGCGAGAACCGGCCAAAGATATTGAAGTGACAAACAGAAGTTCCGAAGAAGTTACTGGCCAAGGCAGGAAAGAAAGTACACAGAACATGAAGGTTGTTGAGTTGGCCATGCAGAGATGGGCAGGACAGCATAGCCGTCCTTTCCTTTTTGGAATATTGAGTGATGGAACAATTCTTTGCTACCACGCATATTTATATGAAGGTGCTGAGAGTAACTCTAGAGTTGAAGATTCAGCTTCTGTACAGAATTCTGGTGGTTTAAGTAGCATCAGTGCTTCTAGACTTAGAAATTTGAGATTTGTCCGTGTCCCCTTGGACACGTATGCAAGGGAGGAGACACCAAGTGGATCGCCATGCCAAAGAATTACCATTTTCAAGAATATTGGTGGCCACCAAGGCTTGTTCCTCTCTGGATCAAGACCAGCATGGTTTATGGTATTCAGGGAGCGGCTTCGAGTTCATCCACAGGTCAGATATCTGGATCTATTTATTCTTAGAGAGGGAATAGTTGAGGCCAGCTTAAAGTATTACACTCATCATAGTTGCTCGGTATTTGACTCGGATTGGATATTTGGTGAATTTTGGGGAGAAAGAGAGAGAGAGAGAGATTTGTTGAGCTCCAGTTTCACTTACATTATATGTTTCAAGAAACTTATGCTTGGTCTCACGATATTTTCTTCTTCCATATGTAATTCTGCCATTCTATCTTTGGAATTTTAATATTGGGTTTATTCAATGACAAGAGGATGGATATGCTTTGGGGGAATTCAAGAGCTGTTTTCTCTTCTGTTTTTTTGTTTTTATCTACTCAGTGTTTGGACTTGTTAATTTAGAAGCATCCAGAAGTTTTCAGATGGTCCACAATGTGGTCCATCAGAAAAGTTCTCCTTTGGAAATTCTTTGGTACTTCAAGATCAGGATTAGGGCAAGTCTATAGACTTGTTTGATATCAATAGAAATCATCAATTTAAGTTTCTTATTCGCCTTTGACCCAAACTTTGATCACTTCAAATATGAAACCTGAATTTCAGAAGTAGAAAGCAGTATGACATGGTACTCTCTCCTTATTACAGAATGCATTTAAGAATTGTCAGCATTTATTACATATAAAAAGAAAGTTGTTAGCAGTTGATGTTTTCTGACTCTATTTTGTCTAATTTTTGTTACAAGATTATACACAGCGAAAAAAGTTGCTTGTATATTTGTATCCTTGATCATTGCCTAGATTTCAGACCAAAAAGAAAATGGATCTCTCATTTTGGTTTCGCAAATTTTGTATGTTGTTTATTGTGCTACATTTATTAAGCTCCACTTTTTCTTTGGCAGCTGTGCGATGGATGTATTGTTGCCTTCACTGTTCTCCACAATGTTAATTGCAATCATGGGCTCATATATGTTACATCACAGGTTTGGGAACAATATGGGTCCCTGCTGTAGATTATTTTTCTATTTCCTTTTCTTTCTTCTTTGAAAATCAACTCAACACATTCTTATGTTTTATGTTTGTGTTTCATCTTTATAGGGTATTTTGAAAATTTGTCAACTGCCATCTGTATCAAGCTATGACAACTATTGGCCAGTGCAAAAAGTGTGCTTATATTTTCTTTCATTTTATTTGTCATATACAAAGCCGCATTTATTAACATCAACAATTTTGCAATTGATAATTTTCATCTTTTGGTTAGATTCCACTGAAAGGCACCCCACATCAAGTCACCTACTTTGCTGAGAAGAATTTATACCCCCTTATAGTTTCAGTTCCTGTGAGTATATTTTACATCTTTCGCATGTGTCTGTGCGTGCATGGTTATCGTTTATATTTCTTTCTGTGATACTTATCATAAAAATTCTTTTGAGTAAATATTTAGATCAGTATGCTTGAGATTCTGGTATTCCATTATCAATTATCATGTCCTTTTGCCTCCTGGATCCATCAGCTTGCATCTGGCTGTCACCATAAATTGTTTTGTTGCCTATTCATACCATGAGTTGCTGAAAAGTTATTTTGCCCTCACAGCTCATGGCTTGATTAACAAATTGATAGGTGTTGTTCTTGATTTCTTCTGTTGGTTTGCCAATGGTAATGCATCATTATATTACTTACTTTTATGATCAGTAAACAAAAATGTATTCTATTACTTACTGGAAAGAAAAAGGGAGAAGAGAAGCATCATGTCGGGCATGCCGAATATATTGCATCTAGAGATCCACAGAGTAGCATTTCCTTTACTTTCTTGTTCTTTCATTTTATTTAAATTTTATTTACCGAGTAATTGTACTCATCTGTCAAATCTGACGTCTTTTGGGTTTCTTAGGTTCCATCAAGACTGAATTTGTCTTCTGTTTTTTTATTTTTATTTTTTATTTTTAATTTTTAATTTTTTAATAATGCATACTGGAAAGATAGAGAAGTTTGTACCCGTGTACATACTTAGGCGATGCCTTTTATATCAATAAAATTTTACTTTTACTTAACAAAAAAGAAGATAGAGAAGTTGGTTTATTTGAGACATCTGGACATTAGTGTGCTAGATCTGTCTTCCTCTTAAACTGATGGCTAACTAGTCTTGTGTTCATTGTTATGAAGCTTTATTCAATTGCGTTGATTTATGCTTTCCAGTGCATATTTTGCTTAATATAATTGTAAGAGTTTGTTTTTCTGGAGCTTATTTGAAGCATCTATGCAATTTCTATTTAATTTGATCAGGTTTCTAAGCCATTGAATCAAGTTCTTTCATCTCTGGTTGATCAAGAAGTTGGCCATCAGGTTGAAAATCATAATTTGGGTTCTGATGAGCAGCATCGGACTTACACAGTAGATGAATACGAGGTCCGCATTTTGGAACCAGAAAAGTCTGGTGGCCCTTGGCAAACTAAGGCTACAATTCCAATGCAGAGTTCTGAAAATGCTCTAACTGTGCGAGTGGTTACATTGTTGGTTAGTTTGTTGCTTTTTCATCTGATTTTTTTTGCCTTTTTTTTACTTTGGGGGGGGGGGGGGGGGGGATGTGGATAGGATATTATATGAATTTAGAAAAAACTAACTGGTGTCTCCTTAATTTTTTTTCTTTTCTTTTGGCCTAGAGTATGATTTTTACTTTTTCAGCTCCTCATTGCAGAATACCATTACCAAAGAGAATGAAACACTGTTGGCTATTGGGACTGCTTATGTGCAAGGGGAAGATGTCGCTGCAAGAGGACGTGTGCTCTTATTTTCTGTTGGAAAAAACACCGATAATCCCCAAAATTTGGTATTTTGTTTGGATGCTATAGACCTTTGATTGGTTGACTATATTCTTTGGAATTTGGTTGAGTTCAATTCTATGTGATGTTAGAATTTTTACCCCAGATTATCTAGCCTGTTTTAAAGCTTTCATTTCATTTGGCCCTTATTGTAGTCCTGCTATTGTATGGTTTTAATATTACCTTCCAAAAAATATCTTATTTGTTAATTTCATCATTTCTTTTCAGGTTTCAGAGGTTTACTCAAAGGAATTGAAGGGTGCTATATCTGCTTTAGCCTCTCTTCAAGGCCATTTGTTGATAGCTTCTGGTCCTAAAATAATTTTACATAATTGGACTGGTACTGAGTTGAATGGCATTGCATTTTTCGATGCTCCTCCATTATACGTCGTGAGCTTAAATATCGTACGTGTTCTCTCTCTCTTTTTTTTTTTCTCAACATCCATACCGTACATGGATATCAATCCTTGATTTTAGTATTTTTAATGGCTTGAGTTGGTGATATGGTACGAGACTGGTATTATTTAGATGTTCCCCATATGTTTGAGAATTATTTTCTGGTGAGAAAAAAAAAGAAAAGAAAAAGAAATCTGAAGGTGCCCAAGGAAAAAAAGAACCAAATAAATACGTATACATATTCTTAAACTAAAACATTCGTTGAGATGAAGATCCCAAAAAAGAGGCATCATCACCATAGATAGGAAGTACAAAAGAGAGCCACCTAGATATATCAGAATAAAAGAGAATGAAGTGTATTAGATCTACGGTTAAGGGAACACAAGCCCCCCACCCCCTGAATCTTAACTTAGGTTATTGCAGCTCTCTTCCCAAGCAATAGAAGTTCTCGTTAATATGTTATTTTCTTTCTCTTGGGGCTATAATCTTGTTGCAGGTCAAGAATTTTATCCTCCTTGGTGACATTCACAAAAGCATTTACTTTCTTAGCTGGAAGGAGCAGGGATCTCAACTTAGCTTATTAGCAAAGGATTTTGGCTCCCTTGATTGTTTTGCAACAGAGTTTTTAATTGATGGAAGTACCCTCAGCCTCATAGTTTCAGATGATCAAAAGAACATTCAGGTTAGAGCCTTCATGATGTCTGCATTTTCGCTTATACTCGGCTAGTTTGAAAGTATTGACTCAGTTTGAATATTTTGTGCCAAAACAGATATTTTATTATGCACCAAAGATGTCAGAGAGTTGGAAGGGACAGAAGCTTCTCTCGAGGGCCGAGTTTCATGTTGGTGCTCATGTGACTAAGTTCTTGCGGTTGCAGATGCTTTCCACTTCATCGGACCGGAGTGGTGCAGCTCAAGGCTCTGATAAAACCAATCGATTTGCTTTGTTGTTTGGTACCTTGGACGGCAGCATTGGTTGCATTGCACCTCTTGATGAACTCACATTTCGGAGACTGCAGTCATTACAAAGAAAGCTTGTTGATGCTGTTCCCCATGTTGCTGGCCTAAATCCAAGATCTTTCCGCCAGTTCCACACAAATGGAAAGGCTCATCGACCTGGCCCTGACAGCATAGTTGACTGTGAGCTGCTATGCAAGTAAGTTTTATCTTCCACTAAATGTTTTGATGTCTTGATTGGGATCATCTGATGTCGGTTATGAGTATCACGCTCTGATCTTCCATTGAGTGGTGCTGAAAATCCGAGTCTTCTCAACTTCAGAATACGTCAGAAATCTTGTGAAATGGCAATATATATTCGTGACCGTATTTCTGCAAATCTCCCACATGCTTTCTCTGTAGATCCTCTTTTCCCTTTTGTCAAGTGTAAATAAATGTATACTGTTATGTTATCCATATACTGTATTGAAAGCCCTAGCAACTTTGTGATATTTTCATTTTTGCCAGTTATGAGATGCTTCCATTGGAGGAACAGCTTGAAATCGCCAATCAGATTGGAACAACTCGTTCACAAATTCTCTCAAATTTGACTGACCTCTCTTTAGGAACGAGCTTCTTGTGATTTCAGCCAATCTATAGCAGGTAACAGCTTGAAGATGTTGCGTTTTAAAGACTCAGTTGAATTAGCCATTATCTGTATGAGCTAACAGAAAAAGGTGGGCAGAAGGAAGCCGAAAAGGCTGTTACTTTGTTGCAGGTCAAATGTGATACACTATTGAAGAGGTGCTCCAATCAATGAATAGGCATTTGTTTTATGTAATGAGAATCATCAAATTAAACATTATGTACATTAAATAAATGTTATGTACCATTTTAGAGAGAGAGAAGCGTGAAAGAAGCAAAAAATAGTTGTTGCTTCATTGTTGTACTTGTACATCAGTCTGAAACTTCATTTCACGATCGTTGCTCCCAGTTGATGGATATGGTAGCCAGTTTTTATTTTCTATTTTTACTTTTGGTCTCTTTTCTAATTTACTATAAAAAAAAAGATTTTTTTTTTTTAAATATATCTAATATATGTTTCTATTAAAAAACAAAAAGAAAGCCCATAATTATTACTTTTGCCTTTTTCTGTCTTTATTTTTTTGGTAGGGATGAATTATTCCATGTCCCCAAGTACTGCATGAATCCAATGCAAAGTCAAAAGTCGCATAATTCAACTTTGCAATTTAAAGAGCTAAGTTTGAGGGTTTTTTTTTTTTTTTTTGGGTTGGGGGGGGGGGTTGTGTTTGTGAGAGAGGCAAAAGCTCCATTTTTTACTGAAAGTATCACTCAGCAGAGGAAAGTGACAAATACAAAAACTAGTGCCTAATATAGAAAAGATCTCATTTATCAATTCAAACGAGGTCACAAAAAATGTCACTCTCGAAACTCCTCACCAGAAAATCTAAAATCTGACCCTTCGCACCTCCTTTGCAAAAAAATTCCAAATTCCTCTAATCTTTGTCATGATCACAACCGTAAATTCCAAATCCTCGGACAAACCAACTTCGTCCAATCTTTTACATGGGCTTTCTATCACATATTATGTTTATTTTATTTTGTGTTGTTTTGGAGGGATCAAGGGCTTTTTGTATGAAGAATAAAATGGTATGTCCTCCCTGAAGGCCAACATTGCGAGTGTCCCGGGGGCCTCATGCACGTGCATGAGATAGAATAATTCGGTCTACCACGTACATACAATGATGATGATGACACACGTGCGCACAGTTTATCAATAGGGCAAAGCTGATAGAGGACAATGATCTTCATTAGGGGAATGTTTCTAAAGTGATCCGTTTTGGGTCCATTTTTCTTTAGGGAATGTTTAACAAAAGTGGAACACAACTCTCCACATTTCTTCAAAATGACCCCCATGCGCGCAAATGCATAACCTATTCATTTATTTATTTTTTATCTATTCACTGTTTGATACTCTTTATTAAAACTTGTAATTATATTTTCTGTTACAAAAACCTGCTTTATATATACAATCCTACAAAACCGGGGGACTCTCAACGCACTCAGGTCAGCATCAAGAACAGAGATCATGTAAACTAGTGACTGCAAATTTGACATGAAAACAGCCTTTGGTCCTTTCTCCAAATGCATTGCATCTCTGATTCTCTTGCATGTATATGGGTACCCAATTGAAGCTGCGCCATGGAGGTCCGAGTCAACAACTCTATCGGCTAGGCGTACTTGCCCATGTTCGACTGACTTGGATCGGCCAGATTATTCCATTTCCATTAGTGTTTTTTTTCGTCATCTTTTGTCTTGTCGATTTCATGTCTTTTGAAAGAGGAAGAGGGAGTTTGGTCGATGTCGCTTGCGAATGCAGCCCACATGCAGGTGGATGGATGTCTTTTCTTGTAAAACTTTTCTAAAGAGACCTAGAGCACAGTAACAATAAGTGAGGTTGAAGAAAAGGGTGATATTGTCGATCATAATGCACTATTCCGTTTGTCATTCCAGAGATAATATGCATGAGATCAGGGTCTTGATTTTAGTTTTTTGGTGGTTCCACAAACAACTCCATGCCTCATTTTCTGTCTGTTCCATGCAATATATTGGTGAAGGTTTCGAATCCTAGCTATTCATTACCTCAGAGGAGTGACTCCTTTTCCAAATTACAAACTTGAAGATCTCTGTTCAGAATTTCAGATTCTGAAATCTAAGAACGAATTAGCAGTGACACGTAAATAACTAACTAGAAAAATTATGAAATAGAAATATTAACTAAAAAATTAAATTGCTTCCCCTTATTCTCTAACTATGTATAGACCACTTTCTCAAGGGTGACTGCTGCATCACTACGAGGGTGGCATTTACTGTGGAGGTAAGTGTGAAAGACTGTGTTAGAAAAGTAGTGGCATCATCACCCACTTACAAGGATGATGCAAGCAGCCCCATTTTATGGAGACTTTGGATATAAATATTGTAATCAGGTCAGTACTCTGACACGTTTCTGACCATATATCAAAGATTTAAAGCCCTAATATTGTTCATGATTTCTTCCTTCTCGAGTGATGATATTTAAGAAGCATGGCAGCATGCATGGGAGCTAGCCACCCATGCATGGAAATCATGGAATCAATTGATTATAATTTTGGTCCACATATATATATATATATATATATATATATATATACATATAAGCTGTTTTTCCCATTGTTTGCTTCCGAGCTTCATGAAATTTGGAACCCCTGACTGAGCTTTCTCGATCGCTGACCTTAGCCCCTAGACCTTGTATTCAAAGTGGCATGGGACCTAACTATGTATGTGAATCAACAGTACCACAGTAGTTAGGCAGCTCGATTCAATATTATGTATCTTTAATCATTTGTCTTTTTGGTCTGATCAGCAGCTTTTTCAACACTTACATACATATACACATACTTTAGTTAGCAAACTGAAACTCTATTTGCATGAATAAGCATGCATGCTAAGTACAGGAGGAAAAGGGGGAGGGTCTGAGGGTCTATCTCCAAATTTGCAGGCACTATAATAAGTCCTTTTTTCCACCACTCCAGTGTTTACTTTTAACCCAAATTAATAACTGGTTGATTAAAAAAAAAAAAGTATAGGTCGCATGCATGCATGCAGGATCTTCATTTTGATATCTAGCCATTTACTGTAAGACAAATGTTCACATTTGAGAGCCTGTCAACACAGTTATAAGCAACTTAGCATCAAGTGCAGGCCGGAGGTTTCCCTTCCCAAAGATTCTCGAAAAGCTAGCTCGATCTCCATCGGATAAAGCAATATTGCTGTCGAACTCCTTGTAGAATCACTGAATATGCCAGCCCCTCCGGCGGCAATTACAAAATCGATCAAGAGTGATATATATGATGCTACTTTATATATAATTAAGTTCAATTATGTTTTGATTATTGAGATTTAGCCAAGTACAAGAGAACCTAATGATGCATATATATAATTCCATTTAATAGAATTAATGACTATCATGGCCGGTTTTCTAGAAATATATTAAGGTTTTCTCTATTTCTTTATTCCAAGAGCATGATAGCATATAGCACGGTTTTCTAAATGGAAAATCTGGGTTCAAACCTTCACTACCGTATCAAAAAATTTGAGGGAAAGAAAGAGTTAAGCATATAAAATGAGTCCTAAATATTTATTAACATTGTTAGAATAATCCATAGGAACCACAATAAATACTTAAGAATCGGTCATCTCTCTTTTACTTCAGCCCTCGAGTTTATACAAGTACTTGAGTGTAATTTTCTTTCATATATAATTAAGATGATACCAATTATAAATCAATTGTTTTTTAGGCACTCTTATCAAGATGTGGGAATGTAGGATGGGATGATCATGGCTGCCTATTCATTTTCCGACAAGTAAGCAAGTTAATCGGCCGCTGCCCTTCCATTGGTAGGCAAAAGCTAAGCCAAAAGTAAAAAGAGAAGTAGTACCTTTGGAGATCATCAAGTGAAAGTGTGAACCCTCACCTTCTCTCTCTCTCTCTCTCTCTCTCTCTCTCTCTCTCTCTCTCTCTCTCTCTCTCTCTAACATGATATCACTAATCTTCATTCTCTTAATCTTTCTCTTCCCCCATCCCCTTGACCAATTGATCATGACCCGAAAATCCACTAACCATGTGGTATGAATGAGCAAGCTAGCTAGTGGGATTTTCTCTATATTCCAGGCCATGCACCACCCAAAAATAATGCATCGTCCTTCTCCTGTATGGCATGCTACCCCCATGTTATATGTCTTGCAAAATCTCCTCCACATCTTGTCTCAGCTTCTAAGTCAACCGGCCCTGAGCTACCTTTGCTCAACTTCAAGCAAATTGCTATCTGCCTAATTTCCAATTTCGGATTTGCAGGACCTTAAATTAGCTCGAGATTAGAATTAAAGTAGATTATTCTCAGAAAAACAGGCCCTGAGTAGATTTTTGTAGCTTCTAGAGGGCAAAGATTCAAGTCTGTATAAATTGCACAAATGAAGGGCAATAATTACAATTTCTACAATAAGGATGCCATGGGAGAGAGAATTTTCACGTGCTTGAACAATTTATAAATTCACCACTAGAGAGTCGGAGGATCGCAGACACGTACAAGAGGGATCAAGACAATGGATCGTTGAACAAGGGCCTTTATACCAATGAAGAGTGAAGACAGACCTAAATTCTAAGAAATATAGTACTGCTAATCTCTCAAATGAAGTTTTATGAAATCAATATTAGTTTCTAACTCTTTTTTTCTGCATCGAAAGCTTCTTCATTCAGTACTTTGAGTAAAGAATTCTTATGCCAATTACTAATACAAACAAAAGAAACAAAATTCCGAGAGAAAATCAATCCTTTAGAGATCAAAAGGGAAAATGCCAATGATGATGTGGACCTCCTTTTTTTGGGCATGATGTGGCCCGCCTTCATTTAGACAAAAACAGCATCTAAGAAAAAGTGTTTTTCTGCGCATCCAAACACCCCAGAAAAGATTTCTCCTACCAACTGCGATGGTAATTTGTTGCTAGAAAATAAGAAGAAAAAACAGTAAATTATTGTAATTTACCGAAAAGCATGACGTAGATAGATCAGCTAATTTGAAGGTTCTACTTCTACTCTTTTCTTGAGCGTTTGAAGCCCCAATCACAAAAGTTCCACATTAAATATATCAATCACAACCTCTTCACTCTCTCTGATCATCAATACATGTGGGTGTGGCACTTCTTGCTCAGCCCTCTCTCTCTCTCTCTCTCTCTCTCTCTCTCTCTCTCTCTCTGTGATGCTTCTATTATTATTAGTTTAGAGTCTTTAGATTATGCGTATTAATGCTCTCAAAGCATCCTGGCCACGAGCCTAACACCTTCATCTTCGACCTCCTCTTTTATCCTTGGCTCTGCAACTAGATCTCACTCTTGAATTATCTGATCTCTACTTCCTTACGAAGCCAAAAGAAAACCACACGGCCAGCTTCCACTTTTTCTTCTTCTTATTCTTCTTTGCTAATTAAGTTTGATTGTTCTCCTTTTTTTCACTTCATATTCGCTATATATAACTTATACTATATAATCATGGCTTTTGAAACTTGGCTTGTTAAGGTAAAGACGGCGATATCTCATAGTTTTGACGTGGTGCGACCCGCCGCCCCGAACCCAAAACGGATAAAGAAGTCCAACGTCGGCGTGATAGCCTTCGAGATCGCCGGCCTCATGTCCAAGCTACTCCACCTATGGCAATCCCTCTCAGAAAAGAACATAGTCCGCCTCCGCAACGAGACTGTCTCTGAACTCGAAGGAGTCTACAAGATTGTCTGTGACGACGAGGCTTTCCTCCTCGGCCTCGCGTGCGCGGAGTTGGCCGAGAATCTAAGACTTGTCGCGAAGTCAGTATCCAGAATATGCACAAAATGCCAGGACCCGAGTGTCTGGTGCTTTGAGCGCTTGTTCGATGAGTTCGCCAACTCGGGTCGCGACCCCCATGGTTGGGTTCTGAGCTTGAAAGAAATGGAAGCTAGAATCAAGAAGATGGACAGATACGTCACCGTCACGTGCACACTATATCGAGAAATGGAAGAGCTTTCTGTCATGGAAAGTGGGCTAAGTAAATCGTTGAAGTGCAAGGAAAATGAATCATCGATTTCCGAGCATCAGCAAAAGATTTTCTGGCAAAGACAAGAAGTTAAGTATCTTAAAGAAAGATCAATCTGGAATCGTAGCTTTGATGCCGTTGCTTCCATGCTCGCACGGTCTACTTTCACGATCCTGGCAAGGATTAAACTTGTTTTTGGCATAGGAGGATCATGTCCACAGTCTCTGACTCGCAGCCTCTCAGCGTCGGCCGCTGTACACCCGGATCACATTCCCAGTTCTTGTCTCTTCGTGTCAGGGCAATCCATGAAAAGCTCGAGACTTGAGGAAAAGAAAGACTTGGCTGATGGGTTTTTCGAGTCCAATTCTAAGCTCCTAAAACCCCCAGAAACTACTCTAGGCGCTGCAGCATTAGCACTGCACTATGCGAATTTGATCATAGTGATGGAGAAGATGATCAAGTCGCCACAATTGGTCGGCGTGGATGCGAGGGATGATCTTTATGCGATGCTACCAAGTAGTATAAGATCGTTGCTGAGGGCCAGGTTGAAGGGGTCCGCAGGGTTTCCAGCCAGTGATCCGGTGCTTGCTGGGGAGTGGAGAGAGGCTTTGGGAAGGATTTTGGGGTGGTTGTCACCATTAGCATATAATATGATAAAATGGCAAAGCGAAAGGAGCTTTGAGCAGCAAAATTTGGTGCCCAGAACGAATGTGCTGCTTCTGCAGACGCTATATTTCGCCAACAAGGAGAAGACCGAGGCTGCAATTTCTGAGCTGTTAGTGGGATTAAATTACATTTGGAGGTTCGAGAGGGAAATGACTGCCAAGGCCTTGTTTCAATGCAGTACCAACCTCAATGGGATTTTGAATGTTAAGATTTCCAGCTAAGGGGATGGTTTTGCAACTTTTTTCTTTCTTTTTTTCTCTGGGGCATCTAATCGAAGATCATCATGCATGATTGATCATTATAGTTTTAAGCTGAGTTTCAGTTTGATCTTTGAGGGTCTGTTTTACTTCTTACCATGATCTGTATAAGATAATAAACCATATATATGATTTTGAGTAATCTAAACAACGCAAGGGCTTTCAACATCAGAAGAAGCTCTAGCCGGCCGAGGAATGTGAGTTTTTACTCTTCAGTCATCTTTACCTTCATAACAATCCTTTTGGTTTATGAGAAAACAAAGGAAAATGGAAAAGAAAACAAATATGGTTTATCTATTTTAGTCATTAAACTTAAGACTGCTATAATTCAAAATAGCAACCCGAAGTCAAAGCCAAGAAATGCTATGTACCTTCAATGTTATTATAAGTTGATCTTATGCATTAATGTTGAAGCATATATGTAGCATTTGTATGTGACATATGATTGTTATTCAGTCATTATGAAGCTGTCTAAAAGATGTGTATTGATATAATTGAAATCAAAAGATGCCTCTAATGCAAATGCCTTTTCTTTCATGCTTATCATTTGAATGACTAATTAATAATTATTCTGTATTATTTCCATCATTTTACATTATTTGAATGACTAGCAGTTTTTCCGAATCACTTGATACATGGTTAACTCCCCTGACGTGGTTCCAAAGGGCCCTACCTGGGTGTGTTCCACGGAATCATTTCAAAATGATACCTTTTTTTCAGTTTTTGTACAAGAACAACTTGAAGTACTTAACAATATGAGCCAGTCTTTCATTTGCATCAATTGAAAGCATCACAGGGCACGTAAAACCCCTGGAAGGTGTACAATGTAATGTGTTCTTTCATGATTTGTAGCATATCATCGTCGTTGCTATGCTCTTTATTCTTCTACATGCTTTGATGAACTTGCTGTAGTAACTGGAATTTCAGTCAATACAAGTACCGCCTCTCTCTTCGCTTTTGGCAACAAAATGATGCCAGTTGCCTCTCAAATGATTTGAACTGGATACGAGTTTACCAAGCTCCGGTAGCAACTTATGTTCCTCTCTACATTATTAATGCTTTTAATTTAATTGTGAATGGATCTGCTTCTATACGCAATTGTTTGGGAATAATAGCCGGTGAAATCTTCATCTTTCTCTGGTGGTTTTAACCAGCCAGGCTTATTGACTCCGTGGATTGCTGGTGGTCCGACTCAGCGGGGTACTTGCCCTTTAGCATATGACTATCAGCATCGTGGATATCATATCCACCTCATAATTCACTTACCCAGCTACAGCATATGGGAATTATCCTCAACAAATGGCTCCACGAGGTGGCTATGTGACTGATTGGAAGCAAAGGCCTCCTGGCATGAGGGGTACATCCCCACATCGCGGTGGTTATGATTACTATGGTGGACAAGGAGGGCATTTTATCTGAAGTAAGCCGGCCATGGGTTATGTGAATTTCCAAAACCAAGCTTAACATGCAATGCATAAGGCTTAAGACTGGTAATAATGGTCCCTATATCAATACACGATTCTGAACGCAGTCACTTTCTATGATCACTGTCAACTGCCGGGGGAAAGCACAGCTCTTACAATTTCATTGATTTTTATAACTTTCTTTGGAAGTACTCACAATTTCATGGACACAACAGAACACCATAATACCGACTTATGTAGACACCAAAATCCATTTTCTGAATGGTTAAATACACGTGCTGCATCAAACACCTATAATGGTGGTCAAATTCTTAAGCAGGTAAGCTTGAGGAAAAGGAAAAATAAATGTCAATCACAGTGCAGCACATGCAGACATTGGAGAAAATCCAAAAAAGTTCATTATTTGTGCAGTCATGTTAATCTTGAGATCATGCTCCAACTTTAGGATTTAATTCTGTCAACTCTCTTCATTTAAGAGAATGATGGACTCATTCCCAATTCCTAGGTCCATCAAAGATGCCATTTCATCCTGGAGCAATATTGGTAATGGAGAACCCTGAAAGTTAAGCGACTAATAACTTATTAGACAGTTAAGTGCCTGATTTTTTAAAAACCAGAGGCAGCAACCTGGGCATATATGGACATTCCCCAACTGCCATCTTTCAAACATATGAGATTGATTATTAAGAATCAAGAATCAAAATCTAAACTGCTCACAGTCTCAATAACTGCCAAGTTATGTTTTCTTATAATCAATAATATTCACAACTAAGTGAAGGAGAAAACAAACCTCTTCTTGGAGGAACAATTTAGGCTTGACAGACTTCAGCTTGAAAAAGCTTTCACAAAGAATCTTTAGCTTACCAACCTGAAATAAAGGAAGATTTTAAATGTTAAATCTTAAAATTCATCCAACCAGAAACAAATCTAAAACAAGGTTAGGAAAATAACCGTGGTGGTTGCTGGCAGTTTCTTTGTCAGTGGAGGCTTCTCGCCAATAGATGCTCCCACACATTTCAAAGTGATAGCTGCACAAATGTGTATAGTAATTGATAAAAGATCCCACAAGTGTAAAAGAGAATATGATATCAGAAAGTGAGATCCAGATCTATACACAAGAGTCCAGATGCCATTTTCTGTGGACCTGCAGCTCCAACTGATGGCCTTTCATCCTCAATTCCATGAGAAATTTTAAGCTCTGCATACCTGTAAGTTTAGGCCCATGAGTCCACCAATGAAATTTTCCAACATCAAAACAGAAATCAAATTCTGACAAGTGAAATCATATCAGGATGTGATAGCCCACATAGTCACACTTCCCTGGATTTTACTTCAGATAAGTGCTCACTTATCAAATCCACCCATGGCAGCTATCACCAGCCAGAAAGCAGGCTAATGCCATCGCCACGCACTAGGTCACTTCTATTAAATTGACCCATAGGTTTGCAGATTACTGAATACTAAAGTCTGCCAGATTTTGATAGAAAAAACACGGTTTCTAATAGAAGAGGAGGATTACTTAATCTTTAGGAAAAGAGCAAAAGCTCACCGATTTATTGTTTTTTCTCTAGGCGAAATGAAAAAGAACCCTACTTCAAATAAGGTGTGACAACTGAGCCTGGACTTCTAAACCATCTAAGTTAACTAATCCATTCATTCTGTTTTAAAGGTGGTGGGTGATTGACAGCACTATGTGTTAAAATTTCAGACAAGTTGAATAAAAGAAAACAGTGTGAAAATCTGACTTCAACTACATATTTAAGCAGTGAACTAACATTATTCCAGCATGAAACTCTTATAAAACAGAGTGATCTTAGCTCACTCCAAACACTTCGCTGGAGAAAATTTACCTGGGATGCAGCTGTTTGATTTCTTCAGGATTTTCATGCAGCTTTGACATAACTAATCGAATATACCTGCAAGAGAGATCAAGAGTCAAATTTGTCTACTATATGAATAGATAATCTACAATATAGCTAACAAAACCATTGACACCATGGATATACCAAAATTTGGGAACCATCAACGCAAATGTACCTTTATTAAACACAACTAGCGCATAATACCACCATAATAAATAACCAATTAGATCAAGTATGCAGGGTGTATACAGCATACCACCCTAATTTTACAAGGAGAAGTAATTATATATAAAATCAAAAGCAATCAATGTTCAGAAAATAACAAACTAAAACACATAACAGAGGGACAACATGTTATAAATAGGCAAGAATGCAAAGGTTATAACAACTGAGAATGTTAATGCATGTGTTTAAAGTGGAAAAATAAGTTGAAATGACTGATCAAGAAAAACTAACCTAATCTCAGAATCCTTCCTATCTCGGGGTCTTACCTGAAAGGTAATTAATCAGACAAGCGTGCATTGCATTTAATTAAACCTTGTAAGAAAACAAATAGAGGCATACATTTCCACAGTTTTACCTCACTTCCATTTAGTATTTCAACTTTGGATAAACGTGCAATCAAGACAAATCTCGGAATACCACCTTGTCCAGGATCAGCCACTGGATTTCCAGAAAGCCTGATATCCTTACAACAGGGGAAAAAAAGAAAAAAAAGAAAAATCAGAACAAAAGTTGTGATCAGAAAGGATTTTGCTCAAGCACAACAGGAAGGGGGGGACCATATAAGACTTTGAAGTAAATCAGTAATGCTATAACTTACTTGGCATTCATTATAATCGACATCATAATTTAGTATTAGAAAATAATTTGGTCATCTGTATTAGCTAGATACCAAATTTGAGTTGTCAACGATAGATTAAATATGTCCAGCATTTATTTCATATCCTGATGCTAAGTATATTGACTAAGCATATCCCGTGTTCTGTTAGAAACAGAAAACTAAAAATTGGTATTAATAATAAAGCTGAATGACAAGCTAAATATATACATATCCAAACACTAAGAAAAATGAGAGCATTCTGTCACGTTCAAGTCCCAGAGCCAGAAATATAACTATTTAAAGAAATAGAGGTGGAAATAGGAAGCATTTCTAAACCATGCTCCAAAATGAGATCAAAGTGTTGATCATATTTTTCGAGATAAATTCTCATGTATACATCCTGTGTAATTTGACTGTACCTGTCGAAGGATGGCAGGATTACCATAATTAAGAGTATGCGGTCTAATTTACCTACTTACTTCGTGTCTATTCCCTATTCTTGCAAGTGTGGCGTCCCGGATTGAAAAACTTCAGCATGAATTCTTGTGCAGTGGCGAGGGAGATGAATTCAAATTCCATCTAGTTAGGCTGTGTTTGGATATTGAGTTGAGTTGAGTTAAGATGAAAGTTGAAAGTTGAATAAAATATTGTTAGAATATTATTTTTTAATATTATTATTATTTTGAGATTTGAAAATGTTGAATTGTTTATTATATTTTGTGTTGGAATGTGAAAAAGTTATAATGATTAGATGAGATGAGTTGAAAGGAGTTGAGGAACCAAACTAGTTGGGATAAGGTACGCTCCCCAATCTCCTTTGGTGAGTTGGATATTAGAAACATGAGAATTTTTTTTTTTTTTTTTCTTTATAAGTAAAAATCATCTAACATATTATGCTCAGAAACATGAATATAATCTCATAGATCTTTCCCCTTATGAAAGAGGAAAAATCTCTTAAGTCTGACATGTGAAGAAACATGATAATTTTTTAATCGGGCACTACTTAGAAAATGGTTGTGGAGATATAACATGGAACCAAAAGCACTATGGAAGTCAGTGATTGAGTGAAGTCGGTGATTGAGTGCAAATATGGGAGAGGGGGGGCGGGGGGGTGTTGGTGTAACATACAAGTTTCATTTTGAGTGAGGGTACTAGGATTAAATTCTAGAGTGACATATGGTGTGGAAATAGTGCTCTAAAGGAAATATTCCCTTCTATATTTCGGGTGGCATGTGAAAAAGAAGCTTCAGTGGCTAATCTCATAGTGATATTGGGGGAGCAAGTCCAATGGAACATCAATTTCAGTATGGCATCCCAAGATTGGAAAGTGGGCAATTTTGAGGATTTTTTCACCTATTGTATTCCATAAAACAGAGCAACCAGTGAGCTGATGTGTTGTGGTGGATACCTACAGATAAAGGTCAATTCTCAGTTCGTTCTTTCTATAAGTCTCTCACACACTCACCGAATAATTAGTTTCCATGGAAAAGGATTTGGGGACATAAGGCACCTCTTAAAGCGGCATTTTTCATGTGGACAACTTCCCTGGGTAAGATCCTGACAACAGACGTAACGCCTCAATGAAAGGCCCAAACCACATGGTCTATACTCCGAAAGAACTTGTTGATGATACAATTGGAACCCCATTAGAATATTATAAGGAGTAAGAACTTCTCCTTCCCAGGTAATGTGAGATCTCATACACCACCTACTCTTATTTTTATCATATGAGGTATCATAATCTACCCACTTTAAGATCTGGGCGTCCTCGTCGGACCTGTCTGTTGTATGTGACACGACTTAAGTCCTATATTTCTGGTTATGATAGGCTCTGATACCATTTGTAAAACTCCAATGAAAGGTCCAAACCACATGGCCTATACTCCAAAAAGACTAGTCAATGATAGAATTGGAACCCCATTGAAACATTATAAGGAGTAAGAACTTCTCCTTCCCAAGTAATGTGAGATCTCATACACCACCTATTCTTATCCTTATCATATGGGGGTATCACAACATATAACTTGAGGAAACGTAGGGTGATTATAGTGGATTGGTGCTGCATGTGTAAGAAAGCCGATGAGACTGTAGATCGTTTATTACTGCACTATGAGACTGCTAGAGTGTTATGGAATTAAGAGTTTTGTTTACTAGAACTCTATGTACATGGGCCATAGCTGTAGACTTTAATGGCCTCGACTTTCATGACTTTCTTGTCCCTATTGCTTAAACATGGATGGTGTGACCTTTGAATATTTTCTTGTGTACTTGGGCTATACCTATCATTATTCAATAAAATTGTTTACTTATAAAAAAAATCTTGATTATTACCTATTAAAAAAAAATTATCGAGATAAAAATTTAGCTAAACTTAAGATCGTTTTGGTGACAACCTTATCTATAGATAGCAGGAGAATCAGCAGATTTGAATATTTAAGTCAGCAAAACTACATAGGATGAATGTTGAATGATATGAACACTTCTTGTTCTTCACAAGTAGCAGTTTTATAGAAAAGAAGAGAAAAAAACTGGAAAAGAGTCCATCAGACATAAAACTAGTTCAGCCAGCTTTGAATACGGCACGGTTTCCCACACCTTATATTTCTATGAGTTAATTAAACATGGTAACATAATCACCATAGAAAGAGATCTATCTAATTGATTTACCCAAAGAAAACATGTACGATTGTATAACCATTGATGCACATAATAAAATCTTACCACCAACTTAGGGAATGCATTTAATGAGTCAACAGAGGCCAGATCCATAATATTGTTACCTCCTGAAGCACGCAATGAGTATGCCAACAAACCAGAAACACTTATAAGACAGTAGAAGTAAAGTAAACACAAGGTTGATATGAGATGCATATATGACCCAGAAGCTAATTAAAAAAATTATATTACCGAGAAGAAGCGAACGCAAATTTTCGAATGGCGTATAACTTTCTTTCTGTGATTCATTACCACCGAGAAGTTCATCCATTCTATCATTATCAAGATAGTATATACGGTTCAAATTGTTCTTGTTCAAATGCAGCTGCTCCAAGCTGAAGCACATTGTAAAAATTCTCAAGAAGATTTGGTAAATCAACAAAGATTTAGATGGTAAATAGCTCTGATAGAAGAATACAAACTTCGCTCAACCTTCTTAGCCAAGAAAGCTTTAAGATTTCATCCCATTCAGCAATACAATTATCTTCCAAATTCAGAAGCCGCAGAGAATCAAATCCCCGAACTACAAACGAAGATGAAGGCTGCAAAGCAGGATGGAGGTAAAAACAGGACTGTGGTGTCAAATATTGGTAAGTTTTTCAGGAATTCATAGAAAAATTAAATATGGCACCTAGAAATTGAAAGGAAAAAAAAAAAATAGCTCTTGTAGGCATGAACCCAATACAGACTGTAACGGTTAGCTTATTGAGAAGTAGGATTTTTAGGAAATTATGATTTTAAAGCTAGCTTTGACAGCTTGATAGAGCAATTGAACTCTGACACGAGAGCAAGCTTGAGTCAGAACTTTTATAATTCTGTTTCCAAGTCATTTATACTTATAAAAATATTACTTACACGCACACACAGAGTCATTTACCTCCATCTAAAAACTAGTTCTTAATCAAACAATTTAAAACTTATTTTGTTCTCTGAAAAGATACAAAAAGGTTGAAGAAATCCGGTATAGTATCTTCAGGAACTATAGGATATACAATTGCTCAACATATGAGAGTTGCTTCTGCAATTTCAGGATACAATTCAAAAAGTGCCAATCATAATGAACTTCATGCCATTATTTGCAATCACCTTCTCCCCTTTTCTTGCTGTTATCAGAGAGAGATAATTAACACTAAGATACAATGTTTGACCTTTTATAGAACCACTTGTATGCTCTAAATGACCACAGAAGCAATAAAAAACGAATGGGTTGATATGTGGTGCAGTAGACTTTCCATGCATCACAAACTAGCTCCCTTTTTATTCAGTGGGGAAAAATTTTCTGGGTTGCTTGTTTGTAAAATGTAAACAAATTTGAAGGTGTCCCTGGTTCAGATTTCACAGAGCATACATGTAGCTATCATTTAATCATCCTTTATGTTTCTTTTTTATTCCTCAGACTGTAAGTCATATAATGTACATGTCATTTATAATGTACATGTCATTTTATATATCCCTTTCTAACAAGACTTTATTTGTCAAAAAGGGAAACATATAATCCATAACCGACATCAAAAACATTTCTCAAAGATAATGACAAGTAACTTATCAAAAATAATAATAATGACAAGTACATAGAATTTATGGTATTCCTAATATGAAAAAATGATCCCGTTGAAGACTATGTTAGCGTGATATGCTCTATATTCCCTTATTTAGATTTAGACACTTGTATATATTTATTTACGTAGAATCTGTACAGAAGGCTAGTTTCCATACATAGACAGATTTCATTTACTGTAATCTAGGCTTAATTCTAGCCGTGTATATTGCACTTTGGTGCCTTTATAATGAGAAGAAATCCTCACAATGAGGTATTCAAGCCATTTTGACATGGTAGCAAGAGCAGGTTACTAGTCTTACATTTTTTTTTCCTTCGGGCAATTGTTTTTGGTGTTCTCGGCAGCATCTGTGCTGTCTTTCGGTCCTCTCTGGGTGGTTTTTTGGCTGTGGGTTTCGTGTGTTCTGGTGTTTCGGTCCTCTCTGTGTGATTTTCGGTGCAGTCTGGTTGTGGGTTACGGGTTTTCCATTTCGGCTTCGTGGCTTTCAGCACTCTTTTGCGTGACTCTCGTTCCAGACTTCTATTTCGGCTTGTGTTTTTCTGGTTTGTGTTTGCGTGACTCTGGTTTGCGTTTGCGTGACTCTGGTTTGTGATTTTCTGCCGCCTCTTTCCATTTCGGCTTCGTGGGTTGGGTATCGGCAGCAGCACTGTAATTTTTTTTGGTCTCGGCAGCAGCTTTCGGCAGCCTCTTTATTCCCTTTGGATTGTCGGCAGTTTTTGGTTTGTCAGGTATTATTTTTTTAATTCGGTGTTGCTTATTTTTACGGGCCTCATGTCTTCCGAGTCTTTTACCGTAAAATTCACGGGTAAAAATTATTCTGCATGGGAATTTCAATTCCGTTTATTTGTTATGGGAAAGGAGTTATGGGATCATATTGATGGGAGTAATCCGGCTCCTACTGAGCTTCCTAAATTAGCTCAGTGGTAGATCAAAGATGCTAGGGTGATGACATGGATTTTAGCATCGGTTGATCCTCTCATTGTTCTCAATTTGAGGCCTTATAAAACTGCTAAATCTATGTGGGAATATTTGAAAAAGGTGTATAATCAGGACCATACGGCTCGACGGTCTCAGTTAGAGTATGAAATTGCCAGTTACACTCAGGGCAATCTCTCCATTCAGGATTATTTTTCTGGATTTAATAATCTTTGGGGAGAATTTACTGACATAATTTATGCCACGGTACCAGAAGAGTCTCTCTCTGTTATGCAGGAAATTCATGAGCAAAGCAAGCGCGATCAATTTTTAATGAAGTTACGTCCTGAATTTGAGGTCACTCGCTCTAATTTGATGAATCGTGCTCCTGTGCCGTCTTTGGATATTTGTTTTGGGGAATTACTTCGTGAGGAGCAGCGCCTTGCCACCCAGGCTACTTATCAGCACGACACAATGATACCCACTGCTGTTGCTTATGCTGCTCACGGAAAAGGCAAGGGACGAGACATGCGGACTGTTCAATGTTTCAGTTGCAAAGAATACGGACATATTGCTAATAATTGTGCACGAAAATCTTGCAACTACTGTAAGAAGCCTGGACATATTATCAAAGATTGTCCTACACGTCCCCAAAATCGCCAGGCTCATGCTTATCAGGCTACGATGGGTTCCGCTTCTTCTACTCCTATTAATGACTCATCTACTCTTACCACTGAGAAAGTTCAGCAAATGATTCTTTCAGCTTTTTCAGCCTTAGGGCTGCAAGGTAACGGTTCCCTTTCTTCCTCATGGCTTGTTGATTCGGGTGCATCTAATCACATGACTAGTTCTTCTGATACACTTAGCAATATTCGGCCTTATACTGGATCGACACACATTCAGATTGCTAACGGTAGTCAGTTACCTATTCATGCTATTGGGGATATGGATTCCACTGTTCGAGATGTTTTTGTATCTCCTCAGCTTTCTACTAGTCTTATTTCAGTGGGTCAACTAGTTGATAACAACTGTGATGTTCGTTTTTCTCGTGATGGTTGTCTTGTGCAGGATCAGGTGTCGGGCAAGATACTCGCGAGGGGGCCTAAAGTTGGACGTTTATTTCCTTTACATTTTTCCATTCCTGATGTCCTTTCATTTGCTTGTAACACTGTGAACAATAAGTGTGAAGTATGGCACAAACGGTTAGGTCATCCTAATTCCGTTATTTTATCTCATATCATAAACTCTGGTTTGTTGGGCAATAAAGATCAATTTTCTTCTCTCTCTTTTGATTGTTCCACTTGTAAATTAGGCAAAAGTAAGTCTCTTGCTTTTCCTTCTCATAGTACTCCTGCTGAACGTTGTTTTGATTTGATTCATAGTGATGTGTGGGGCATTTCTCCCGTTATCTCTCATGCAAATTATAAATACTTTGTTACGTTCATTGATGATTATACAAAGTATACTTGGATTTATTTTCTTCGCTCAAAATCTGAGGTCTTCTCTGTCTTTCAACAATTTACTGCTTATGTTGAAACTCAGTTTTCTTCTGGCATTAAAATTTTGCGGTCTGATTCGGGTGGTGAGTACATGTCTCGTGAGTTTCATGATTTTCTTAATCAAAAAGGCATTGTTTCTCAACGTTCTTGTCCGTATACACCTCAACAAAATGGTGTTGCTGAACGGAAAAATAGACATTTGTTGGATGTCGTTCGTACGTTACTACTTCAATCCTCTGTTCCCCCTCAATTCTGGGTCGAAGCCTTATCTACGGCAGTTTATTTAATTAATAGATTACCATCCAGTGTTTTGAATTTTGAAAGTCCCTATTTTCGTTTGTATCATCGACATCCTACCTATCTTGATATGCATACTTTTGGTTGTGTCTGCTTTGTTCATTTGCCTTCTCATGAACGACATAAGTTATCTGCTCAATCTGTTCGATGCGCTTTTATGGGTTATAGTGCTTCTCACAAAGGCTATGTTTGCTTTGATTCATGCTCTAACAGATTTCGTATTTCTCGTCATGTTGTGTTCTTTGAGAATCAGTCCTTCTTTCCTTCTTCTGTTGAGTCTTTACCTGAGATACATGCTTTGCCTAATTTTGATGATCCGGTTTCTGTTCCTGATCGTTTCAAATCTGGACTTGTATATGAAAGACGACGTCCTCCTTTGCCCCTTCCTAAGCCTGGTCCGCCATCTGAGCCTGTTCAGCATGCATCCTCTACGGGTGATCTGCCTCCTACCATAGTTCCTCGCCGTTCGACCAGAGTATCTCGCCCACCCGACCGGTATGGTTTCTCTCATAACTCTCTTCATGCTACCTTGTCCTCCATTCCCATCCCGTCAGGTTACTCTGAGGCAGCGAAACATGATTGTTGGCGGACGGCGATGGCTGAGGAACTCCAGGCTCTTCAGGCTAATCATACATGGGATGTTGTTCCTTGTCCTGCTCAGGTGAAAGCCATTGGTTGTAAATGGGTTTATTCCATCAAGCTGCGTTCTGATGGGACTCTGGATCGGTATAAGGCCCGGTTGGTTGCACTTGGTAATCGGCAAGAATATGGGGTGGACTATGAGGAGACTTTTGCTCCGGTTGCTAAGATGACTACAGTTCGGACCATTCTCTCGGTTGCTGCCTCTCAAGGCTGGCCTCTTCATCAGATGGATGTCAAAAATGCTTTTCTTCACGGTGATCTCAAAGAAGACATCTACATGACCCTTCCTGCTGGTTTGTCCTCCTCTTCCTCCTCGGATGTCTGTAAATTGAAAAGATCATTGTATGGGCTGAAGCAGGCTCCCCGAGCGTGGTTTGACAAATTTCGCTCCACTTTGCTTCAGTTTTCTTTTAAGCAGAGTGCCTATGATTCTTCTTTATTTTTCTGCAAGACATCTCTTGGCATTGTTCTTCTTCTGGTTTATGTTGATGATATTGTTATTACTGGGACAGACTCTGCTCTGATCACCCGATTGCAGCATCATCTCCAAGCATCCTTTCATATGAAGGATCTTGGTCCTCTTACTTACTTCTTGGGATTGGAAGTCCATACTGATCCTTCTGGCATTTTTTTGAATCAGCATAAATACACTCAAGATCTGATTACTTTGGCTGGTCTTCAGGATACTTCTTCTGTGGATACTCCTCTGGAAGTAAACACGAAGTATCGTCGGGAAGAGGGTGATCTACTCTCTGACCCCACCCTATATCGACAGTTAGTGGGGAGTCTGAATTATTTGACTATTACTCGCCCTGATATTTCCTTTGCTGTTCAGCAAGTGAGTCAGTTCATGCAGGCTCCACGCCATCTCCACTTGGCTGCTGTTCGTCGTATTATTCGATATCTTCGAGGTTCCCCTAGTCGTGGCCTGTTCTTTCCTACTGGCACTCCTCTTCGTCTTGTGGCTTACAGTGATGCTGATTGGGCAGGTTGTCCTGATACGCGCCGATCTGTTACAGGTTGGTGCATGTTTCTTGGTGACTCCTTACTCTCTTGGAAGAGTAAGAAACAGGATCGTGTCTCCAAATCTTCTACCGAGTCTGAATACCGTGCAATGTCTGCTGCTTGTTCTGAGATTCTCTGGCTTCGGGGTCTTCTTGCTGAAATTGGTTGTGTTCAGTCCTCTCCTACCCCTCTCCATGCTGACAATACCAGTGCCATTCAGATTGCTGCCAATCCTGTGTTTCATGAACGTACCAAACATATTGAGGTGGATTGTCATTTCATTCGGGAAATCTTGGACTCTCGTATAATTACACTTCCTCATGTTTCTACTAATCTCCAGATCGCCGATGTGTTTACAAAGGCTATGACACGACAGCGTCATCAGTTTCTTGTCAGCAAATTGATGCTTCTTGACCGCCCAGCATCAATTTGAGGGGGGATGTTAGCGTGATATGCTCTATATTCCCTTATTTAGATTTAGACACTTGTATATATTTATTTACGTAGAATCTGTACAGAAGGCTAGTTTCCATACATAGACAGATTTCATTTACTGTAATCTAGGCTTAATTCTAGCCGTGTATATTGCACTTTGGTGCCTTTATAATGAGAAGAAATCCTCACAATGAGGTATTCAAGCCATTTTGACAGACTAGAATTATACCATATTCAGCAAGCACCAAAGAAGGGAAAATAATGCACCTGGATTGTGCTTATATTATTCCCCATCAGATGTAGCTCTTCGATAGAGGGGAGTGAATCTTTAAGTATTTCAATCTGCCACAGTGAATAAGACAATATATAACACAAGGAAGAAAAGAGCAAAAAGGAAAGGGAAAAGGTGGGAACCTGTGACCAATTTATGCCAGTATTGTTCATAACTAAAATGTGGATGGCTTTCAGCTGTGGTAGGCCACAAATCTCTAGTAACATCAAATTGTTAGATATATTGAGGGCTGCAAGAGCTGGTAACTGCCCACAGATGGTGCCAACATCCTGCAGGAAGAGATCAATCAGGACAAGAGAGGATAGTTACTCAGCAATAATTACTTACTAACAAATAAAGAAGCCTAAAACAATGAACTATATTGAAAGAAATATAAGAACCCACGAGATCCAAAACCTAATTCAAGTAGCACCTACTTGGTGACAAGCTGCAATGTGCAGTGACAATATTTTAAACTAGAAAGCTCTACTGTACTCAAAGTCAGCCTTAGCTAGGCCCAAAAGGAGCAATTGTTAAGTGTTTTTGAAAAATGTACCTTCCATTCTGAAAGCAAATTTCCAGTCAAGTCAAGATCCTTTAGCTCTGCAATAAAAGTGCTATAAATAAAATAACGTAACAGAAACTAAAAGCATTTCTAAATTATGTAGCAACACAAACACAAAGGCCCAAGGCTAGGCAAAGGGATTGATTTTATGGGGCATTAGAAGAAGAGGATTAAGAAAGAACTGCAAAAGGCATGAGAGAAGTTATCTAGCTATGCTTAACAGAGATTTTACTGACAACCACATGACCATTCCTGTGCAGGTGGACCCACAGAAAACAGGAAGCATTTCGTTTGTATAACAAGGACAAAGGGGGCTTCAATACCGAACATGAGGCACCTAATGGACAACCTCCAAAAACAACGGTTACTGTTTTTGTGAAGCTTATCTCTTCGAAGTTCCAAAAGACTTGCTTTTTTTTTTTTTTTTTTTTTTTTTTTTTTTTTTGAATGTTGAGGAACCTCTCCAAGGCAAGGCCCTTCAGACCCACCCCTACAGAGTAAACCCCGGTTCTGTGCATCGCACCCTCGGAAATTTTCCTAAACGAAACTAGTTAAATCGATGGCTTTTCACCAGGAGGTGTGGCTCCAAAGGATTATTTGCACCCATGAGGTAATGAGCCTTGGACCTTGAGGGAGTGATCCCCCAAGACTAAGGCGTTCACCACATGGGCCAACCCCTTGGGGTTAAAAGACTTGCTTACTTATGTACATCTATCATTCTTTTACAAATGCTAAAATAGATGGCCAACTTGAGTTAACATAAACTTCCTAACTTCTGACCACAATTAGCTGGGAACAAGGCTTAGATGAATTGAGTTGAGCAACTTCCCACTACAAATTCATTGCATTTTGATTCACTCTCATTTTTGGTAAAGCGGACTCTTAACAGCTATATAAGTTCCCCATATTTACAGAGAATTGCATAAAGGTAAAGAATGAAATATGAATCCATAATGCCTCCATCAATGGTGAAATTCTGTCCAGAACTTACTAATTGATTGAAAATATTTCAAACTACAAAATTCTGGAAGAGATCAGAATATCGAGAAAACATATTTTCAAGGGAAGTAATACAAAACCAACTTACTTGGCACAATGGTACCGATATGACATGGAACTCCAGGAGTACTAACACCCATATAAGATACTGAGGCACTGGTTAACTCCTCAAATTGACTTAGCTTATGTTGAATTTTATCTTTACCAAGAAGTTGAACCGATACGCGCTTGTTGCTAGCTGATAGAACATACATTTCATCTGCAACAACACAATCAAAACCCAATAAACTCCCAGCCTTTTTTTTTTATAAGTAAATATATATATATATATATCAATAAGAGTAACCAAGTACACTGAATGTATACAAGAAAACACCTAGCTCATACCAGAGAGTCCCTAATGACCCAAAGAGCCCGTGAAAACTATCCAAAATACACCAAGCCCGAATTGGACTGTAACACACCTCCCCAACTCCAACCCCCTGTTTCCCGTAAAACTAATCCTCTACCCAAAAATCCCACGGCAGGAACATCTTCACAATGCCCTCCCTTTAGTCTTCCCTCGACTTGAGCTACCTCCCTTAGCATCATAGTTGATTGCCCATGAAAGACGCTTTAACTCCCTAATTTTCTTAAAATGTGATTTGGTTTCAAGCACATGACTCACCTCGATCGCAGTGAGTAGTGCTTTAAATTGATCTTCATATTCTCCAGCTTTTTTATATGTTTGATAGGCAGTTTTCAATTTGTTACTTGTGTACTTGTGTGTAACTAGAAATTGGAAAATTTTGCCTTCACATTTTCTCCCAAAAGCTTCACTTTAGATACATTTTCTAGACATCACATGACAGGAAAAAAAATAATAATAATAAATAAATAAATATCGGGCTTAGACCCATAAATCTGAGAGGTGAAAAAAATTCAATTAAAAATACTTCAAATATCCAGACATAGAAAAAGAGGTCCTTCCTATATTTCAATAACTCCACCAAGTAAAACCATTTATGCAGTAAACTGTACTTACAATCTAGAATTGTATGAATTAACATGTATTTGATATTGCTAAAATCCTTTAGTTTGGATACAATAACGGTTTTATCTCATCATTACAACTTTTCCAGATTTCCACACAAAATATAATAAACAATTCAACTTTTTCAAATCTCAAAACAATAATAATATTAAAAAATAATATTCTAACAATATTTTATTTAACTTTCAACTTTCATCTAAACCATCTCATCTCATCTCACCATCCAAACTAAACATAACTATAAAAAATGAAGTTTGAGCAACAAAACCCTACTATATTGACAATCGCATACTAACAACAGTATTAGAAAAAGGGAAATTGCTGATTAAGGGAAACATGAAACTCACTATCCTTTCCGTATTAAAAAAAAAAAAAAATCTAATTATGTTTGGTTTACTATCAACGAAAGGAAAGAAAACAATTTTAAGTTTTCCATCTTCCATAGTTTGGTTAATAAATTAAAATGGAAAAAGAAATGGAAGAGAGAAGAAGTAACTCGATATTTTCCTAGAGCATTGCTACTCTTTGATTTTATCATCCTTAGCCATACTGACTGATGTAGCACATTTAAGTGGTTTTATAGATCAATCACTTCAATTAAAATTTACTTAAAATATGCCATTAGCTAGTGTGACTGGGGATGACATATTTTAGGACGAAGCTTCGAAAAGTGAAAGCTATCATTTCATTAGTGTCTAGTGGAAAATAAACGAAGTAAGAGGTAAAGTTCTAATTTTGATTTGAAATCAAAGCTTCATCCTTTTTTGCAGGGAAAACATGGAACACGCAATGCTGTGGAATCTAAAAACTCTACCAACAGTTGATTCCATACACTGTACAAAATATAACTCGCATCAGAAACCAAAACGAAATCAATTTTCTTTCGCTCATTTCCTATCTTGTCCAATATTCTTTCAACAACCAAACAAAAACTGAGAGAATTATAGTTTATTAAAGGCATTAATACCTTCCTCTTCTTTGGTAGACTCGCCTCGGTATCTGAGCTCGAGAGCTTGCAGCAGCGAAATGCCTGCGCTCAGATTATGGGCCCGTACGAAAGATCCTGACCGGTCGGACCTGGCACGGAAGTATCGGACCCCGTTGATGGACCCGTCGTGCTTGGCGTCCCCATCGTCCCAGTCCACTCCTACCCACGTGCCTGAGTAGCCATGGATTGGCCCCACGTACTTCACCGCCCCAATTCTGCGGGGATCGCCGGCTGCATGGACGCGCTGGCCCACTCGAAACTCGGGGTTCGACTCGATGGACTCCTGCATCTTCTCTTCCTACTTCCCCGATTCTACAAAAGCTGTTTAAAGTTTAAACTTCTTAAAAGGGAATTGCGGCGGTGTCCATTGAGGTTGTTAAGGCGACATTCAACGTATTAGGATTAGGGGTGGGCAGCGGGGCCCCGGAACCCGCTGCTCCGCCCCGTTTGCCCCGCCCCCGCATAGGGCGGGGCGGGGCGGGGCGCCCCGCACCATTAGGGCCGGGGCGGGGGCCCCCGGCCCGTATCCCAACCCCCAACGGAGGCGGAGGACAGAAACGGACCCCCCCGATCCATTTTTCCCCCGCCCCGCACCTATATATATATAATATAAATATATAATATAATATATTATATTATATATATATATATATATATATATATAAGTTTATAACCGGATATATAAGAGAAACGGCGTCATTTTGTGGTGGACAAAACGGCGCCGTTTTAACAAATACCCTAACCCATAACCCAACCCCCCCCCGATCTCCTGATTCCCCTCCCCTCCCCTCCCGAGTCCCTTCACCCCCTTCGCCTAATCCCTTCGGTGTTCCCTCCTCCCACCGGCAACCAGTCCGGCCGCCGCACGTATTCCATCATCCCTCTCTCTCGCACGACGCACGAGGCCGGACGCACGCCACACGGTAACATTTCTCCTCCCCTTTTGATTTTCTCCGTTTGGTTATTATTTTTTATTTTTTTTTTAGTTTTGATCGGAGATTGGAGGTAGGATGGGGTTGAATCGGAGATGGAGGATGGGATTGTTTGGATTGTGTGCTGTGGATTCTTCGGATTGTGTGATTGTTTGGATTCAATGGATTGTTTTTTTTTTTTTTTTGTAAATTTCATTGTGATTCGGACCCCTAAATTGATTTAGGGGTTTCATGATTGAAACCCCTAAATCAATTTAGGGGTTAGGGTTTCGGATTGGGGTTCCAATCCGAAACCCTAATTTTGATTTAGGGGTTTCAACCCCTAAATCAATTTAGGGTTTCGGATTGGGGTTCCAATCCCCAATCCGAAACCCTAATTATTTATACTAATATATATATATTTGTTAATCATATACATATATATATTTATATACATATATAAATTATTTATATACATATATATAAATTTATGGAGTTGTGAAACTTGTTTGAGATAGTAATCATCATGGACGCACGGTATGATTTATTAGGGTTTTTGGCATCTTTCTTTTCTTGGCTAGGGTTTTTGCTCTTGAAAGTATGAAATTAAGTTTTTGGCAAATTTGCACTTTTTGATCTTTTTTATTTTTCATATTTTTTAAACATCTTTCAAGATTTTAAAAAATTAAAAAATATACCAATATACTAATATTAATGTCAGTAACTATTAAGAAATGAATTTTATAAAATTAAATATATGAAAAGTAAAAATGAGAGAACAAAACTATGAAGCATATTATCAAGCACTTTTTGTTTTATTTAAAAGTTTTAAATAATTATAACTATTAGATAATTAAAATTCAAAAAAAATCAATTTGAAAATTATATAAAATCAAAAAGAGAAAAGAGAGAAGAATATAATGCCTATTAAAAAATGTCTATTAAAGTGGCCTATTAAAATAATGCCTATTAAAGTGGCCTATTAAAATAATGTCTATTAAAAATATGAAGCATCTCTCTTCGACTCTTCCTAATCAAATTATTTGGAATTGCTTATATGAGGTGTAAAAACTTATTATAGTGTAGCCATTCATATTATCATCATTATATATAAAAAGTACTTAATACATCAATAATAGTTATGTATGTAGTTTTTGCTGATTGTGTTGGATTGCACTTTGAATTTTTTTTTTTTGGTTGGAAAATCAGGAATGTCTTCGGATTTCAGTGATAACTCGCCTTCCCCAGCCAACACCCCTACCCCAGAAACTAACCCTACTCCTACCCCTATAACGAGTACACATTGCCCTGCTCCGAAGCCCACACAGGGCAAGAAACCTGTATCTATAGTTTGGCAACACTTTACCAAACTAGAGGGTGGGGACCCCAACAACCCACAAACTAAATGTAATCACTGTGGGAAAATGTATGGATGTCACTATAGGAAACATGGTACATCCCAGCTGAAGGTCCATCTAGAGGAACAATGCAAGAAGAGTCCAATTTTAAAATCCTTAGTAGAGAATGGCCAATCTAGACTAGATTTTAAAATGGCTTATGGGAGTAGTGGGGCTGGGGGGCCAACATTGAAGGGGTATACGAAGTATAACCCCAATGAGTGTAGAAGGAAGTTAGCTCGTATGATTATCATGGACGAGCTGCTTTTTCAGTTTGTGGAGGGTAAAGGGTTCCAAGAATTTGTCCAAGAGTTAGAACCCAGATTTGTACTTCCTTCTCGTCACACCGTGGCAAAGGATATTAAGAAGATGTACCTTCGTAATAAAGGTGTTTTGAGGGGCCAACTCGCGGGTTTGGTAGTTTGCCTCACTACCGATACTTGGACTTCTATCCAAAATATGAATTACATGTCGTTGACTGTGCATTTTGTTGATGCTGATTGGGTTCTGCACAAAAAGATTATTAAATTTTGTCAAATAACTGATCATAAGGGTGAGACGATTGGGAAGGCATTGGAGGCCGCAATAAAGGAGTGGGGGTTGGAAAAGGTTTTGTCTGTGTCAGTTGATAATGCGTCGTCTAATGATGTCGCATTGGGATATCTAAAGAATTATCTTAAAGATGCAAATAAGACATTCTTGGGTGGTGAATACTTGCATGTTAGATGTGCTGCACATATTTTGAATTTAATTGTGATTGAGGGGTTGAAAGATGTTGATGACTCGGTTGCACGAGTTAGAATGGCTGTGAAATGGGTGAGGTCTTCTCCTTCTAGATTGGAGAAATTCAAAGTTGCTGCAAAGGCTGCGGGCATAACATCGAAGAAGGGTCTTTGTACTGATGTTCCTACCAGATGGAACTCAACCTTCTTGATGTTGGAGGCGGCCCAGGAATATAAGGCAGCCTTTCAATTATTGGGTGATGAAGACATCCAATATGTCAAATACTTTGATGAGCATGGGGGATCACGAAAGCCTAATGATGATGATTGGGTGGTAGTTTCTACTTTCGTTGATTTTCTTGGATTATTTTATGATGTCACATTGAATATATCTGGTTCTTTGTACCCTACATCCCATGGGTTTTGTCAACAAATATGTAGGGTAAAAGAAGAATTAGAAGATATGCGTAGGGGTTCCAATGAAAGGATGAGGGGGATGGCAAGTTCCATGATGCTAAAATATGACAAGTATTGGGGAGATTTGACTAGAATGAATATTTTCTTATATATGGCTGTTATTCTTGATCCCTGTCTGAAAGTTTCAGGCTTGTTATATGGGTTGAGACTTGTTCACGATCAGGTATGGACTGACATTATTGGTGAATTGGCCCGAGATACCCTGAAAAAATTGTATGACGAGTTTATGGCAATTAAGGGTGGTACTACATCGAAGACACATACACCGACCCCAACTTCTTCTACAAACATCGTGACCGGGCCTCCTACAAAGAAGCGCAGAATGCCGTGGACTAAGACCCTCGCACAGAATCCCACACTAGTCCATCAATCTACGGAGGTCGTTTCTGAGTTAGACAACTATTTGTCAGCGGATATGGTCCAAGATGATGATGATCATTTCGATATATTAGGATGGTGGAAGAATGCCTCAAAGAAATATCCCATCATTTCTGAGATTGCCCGCTGTATTTTGGCCATCCCTAGTAGCACCGTTGCCTCAGAGTCAGCCTTTAGTACCGGAGGTCGTATATTGGATCCTTTCCGTAGTTCATTGTCTCCTACAACTGTAGAGGCATTGATATGCACACAGAGTTGGACGATAGGAAAGGATATTCATGTTCCGGATATTTTAGATTTTAAGGAGACCGATGAGGGTGGTGATCAGTCTGGATTTGGACCACCTGGTAATTATTTTTTATTTTATTATTTTAATTTTTTTATATTCATTTCCATTTCATCGTTATTAATTTTAATATTAATTTTTGTAGTAACACATGAGACGTCTAGCACCTCTGCAACATAAAAATGTGCTCAAGCCCGGGCCGCCCCAACTGTCACACCCCTTGACTCAAAGACAAGCTACAGCTGACAAGCCTCTTTAGAATGATCAATTTTTAATGATTTGTAAAAATTTTGTATTCAATAATTTGTAATGTTGATACAATGTCCTTTGGACACTTTGATGTTTGTAATTTTGTAATTGTTTAGCCTTTCAATTTTGTAATAGCTTAGTTATTATTATTAGTTTATTACGTATTAAACTCTTAGACATAACACTTTTTTTTTTCTTTTAAACTTCGGAAATTTTTTTTTTCTTTTTTACTTATAATTTTATGGGCTGAAAAATGAAAATGGCCTACAAGGCATTTTTAACTTGTGGGCCATTTTGGCCCATTGCTGAGATTTATGGGCCCAAAATGGCCCATTGCTGATTTCTGGACCCAAAATGGCCCAGAAATTGCTTCTGGGCCCAAGGCCCAAAAGGGGGGTGCGGGGGGCCGGACGAACTGGCCCCCCACCCCGTACCCCGTCATGCGGGACGGGGTACCCTGCCCCCGCACACCTGAGGCGGGGGACGGGGGGATTTTCCCCATCCGCCCCATGTGCCGCGGGGGGGGGCTACCCCGCACCGTATGGTGCAAGTAGCACCCCTAATTAGGATGCCTAGTTTCAGTAAAGTCGTATTTGTAGAACATGCGCGTATCGACGTAAATTATAATCTACCAAATCCGAAGTTCAAGTTTTTTCACGGCTACCTCAGTTGTCACTACAATTTCTAAACGAATTTTAAAACTAACCTTACGGTGCCGAAAGCGGATGCTCATCATTCCATTTCATATTTATATATTTTTAAAAGATATAATTTTTTTAATTTTTATTTTATTTTATTCTTATTAAACTAATTCTTATTTTTTTGATTCTAGCACGTTACGATATATAGTCTTGAAATAATCATTATTTTGAAAGATTCACACCCATATATTTTGAGAAAACAAGACTATCAATATCAATAACACTGGCATCCAACATATTCATAAAAAAAATAAAAATAAAAAACACTCAAATCTGAAACAATGCTCAAGCTCATGGTTTGAACTTTTAACATGGCCTTATGAATCATTTCTCCCAATTTTTTCACAGTAGCATCCTCCAGACATTCTCTTCCCCAGCAAGAATGGACGACATGAGGAAGACATGGAGAGATTATAACCTGCGCAGCTAAAGAACCAGAAAGGGTGGGTCTAAATGCTCAGACTATTTCCACTTTCCCTCCTCCCATTCAATTTCCCACAACTACAAGAATGGTATTCTTCTGCTACGAACTCATCCCATATTGAAAACTCACCAAAATGCATGCACTGTGAAGAAAGCGCACCACTGCAAATATAGCCATGAAGTGAGAATTCAGCCATGAGTCCATATATAACTGCCCATGAGAGGATTGGACCACGCCTTTCACCTTTTAGGTACCCTTCATTTCAAATACAGCCATGGAGTAATGAATTCTACTTTTTCAACGAAACGGGAAAGATGAAAATTGAAATATATTTGGTGAAACTTTAATTTGAAAAAATAAGTAGACAAAACAAATTAAAGAACAGAAGAAATAAAAATAAAAGAAGTATCAACTTTAGGATTTGCAAAAGCTATAAAGCTTCCATTAGTTCCATTTTTCATCTGCATTTTAGATCTGTTCGGAAATTGATTTTCTTGTGAAAAAAAAAAAGATATACCTGCATTGTGGGGCAGGCCGTGCAATGTGGAGGTGGACGTCCGGCGTCGACCTGCGACGGAGCAACACCAGCTGCTGCTGACAGAGTGGATCTTGGCCGCTTAGCGTGGAGCACTGTAGCGACGTCAAGTTGTTCGATATTTGGGTGATAGCACCTATGGTCTGGATCGTGGACAAGAAAGATGTAAACATGAGAAGGCAGATCACAGAAATTAATATGGGAGCTCTTTATGGTGGTCAGCAGGGACTCTGTTGGATCACATGCCTTTCTCAGCGTTTCCAGCAAGGTTGGATATGGTGGGTCCCATCAGTGTTATGTGTTTGTCAACTTTGAGCCTTTGAGGTTTTAGGGATCATTTTTATGATATTAGTAATATAGTCGTAGAATGTACAAACGTCATGGCATGATTATTTTTAAAAAAAAAATAAGGTTTATGATTAAAAAAATTAATTTTTTTTCATATAGATCTCATATTAATTCATTTTTTTAAAACGACTGTGCGGCGCTTGCACAACTACGACTGTCAATATTATTTCTCTTTATTACATATTGGTGCATTATATATAGGGCTGAGAATCGGACGGTCTGGATCGGATAAACCAATCGGACTGGTCCTGTTTGGACCGGACCGAATTGGGACCGGTCCGGTCCGGTCCAATTTTTAAGGGACCGAAAGTGTTCGGTCCGGTTCCGGTCTGGAGGTTTTTCACCTCGGACCGAATCGAATAGAAATTAAAAAAAAATATATTTATATATATTATTTATATAATAGTTGTATATAATTAATTATATAATTATATATGGTATAAAAAAAATATTAATAGTCTAATATAGGCTATAGTTATACTAATAACTATAATTAATACTATGTATAGCTATATAGTATATTTATCACTTTAATTAATATAATTTAATTATCACTATACTTATATTTAATTAATATATATAAGTAATTATAGTTAATACTTATATAATTATACTAAAGCACTAATTTACCATAACTAATATTACTAATATATAACTATATTAATGGTCTAATACTATTATAATTTATATAGTTATACCAATCATAATAAGTTAATAACTAAATCACTAGAAATATAACTATATATATTTAGTATGAATGTATTATTATATTATTTAATATATAACTATAATATATAGTACTAGTATATATTAATATATTATAAGAGTTATAGTATAAATATAATATATAAATTATAATATACTAAATCACCATAACAATATAACTAATACTAATATATAGTTATACTAATAGTCTACTATTATATAGTTATACTAATCACTATAATTAAAACTAATATATATCTATACAATATACTTATATAATTGTACTAATATTATTAGTCTATTATATAGTCTAAGACTCTCAATTCTAATATAGGCTATATAGTTATAACTAATACTAATATTTATCTTAATACTAATAATGTAGAATATAGTTATATTAACTAACTGATTCAACATAACTAATATTACTAATATAATATAGCCAAATTGAATTACTAATACAGTTATATAGTTATACTAATCATAAATTCATAATAACTAAATCATTATAAGTCTATAACTATATATATTTAGTATCAATGTATTACTATATTATTTAATGTATAACTATTAATTATAATATATAGTACTAGTATAACCGATCAAAAAAATATATATAGTACTAGTATATATATTAATGTATTAACATATTATAAAAGTTATAGTATAAATTATAATATATCATATATTTGTAAATTTATAATAGTATTAGTATAGTTAGCTTAATATGTAATATGTTAGTATTAAATCACTATAACTACATAGAGTATTAGTAATAAGAGTATTACTATTATTTAATATAGTATTACATATAGTATTACTATCATTACATATAGTTATTAGTTATAGTATTAGTACTAGTATAGTTATTAGTACTAATAAACTAATAGTATTAGTTATTAGTATTACATATAGTTACATATATAGTTATCACTATTACTATTATTACATATAGTTATTAGTTATAGTATAGTTATTATTACATATAGTTATTAGTTATAGTATTATTACTAATAGACTAATAGTATTAGTGTATTACTAATATATATATAATAGTATACTATATGTATATATATTAAATATATCACAATATAATTACATAAGTATTAAACAAAATGTCATTGGATAATAATAAATAAATAAAAGTCAATCGTGGACCGACTGGACCGAATAGGACCGGACCGGACAAGTCCTGAGGGAGTTCGGTTCGGTCCAGAGTGAGAAAATTCTGGACCGAATAGGTCCGATCCAGTCCACAAAACCTCTTCAAACTGAACCGAACTCATCCCTAGTTACATATGTGTCTTAGGTGTGCAAAAAATTAAGACCGGTAAATAGATTTTCTATTTAAAAATTATGCAAGGAAGGGGAAAAGAGGATGAAAAAACTATTTGAAAATGGAGAAAATCTTAAAACAGGATATGATGACTAACCCTTTTTTATACCCTCCAATAAGGGATGGACACTTAATAATATAATTACAACATAATTGATCTTAGATAATTGAATGATCTCTCATCATTTTCTCTCCGCTCAGTCGCTCAATCCGTCTCTCTTTCTCTTCAAGCCCCCTCTTCTCTCCTCAAACCCGTTGCGATGGAGTATTGGAAAGGCCCTTTGCTTTGAAAGCTCTAAATCTTGGACAACCAAAGAAAAATGCTACGGCTCTAGGGCATTTTCCAGTGAGACATGGTTGAGAGTTGTGATCACCCATTAAATTTTGCTTGCTGGTCATTGCTTTGGATCTATTTCTCAGCATAACTCCCTCGTTTCAGATAGTCCTCGGCGCAAAAAAATAATAATAATAATAATAATAATGTTGATTTGTAGTGTCTAATAAGAACAAAAAAATTTTAGTTTTAGAAGTTAGACAATGAATTTACAAAGGAAATGATGCATAGAAAATATCAAAGATTTACAATTGAGAGCATATATGTGATTCGAAAAGTCTATCCATCATCCGGTTTCCTTTTCCACACACCACACTCCTGACGTGGCCAGCTGGTTCGATTCACACGTCACGGTTTAGAAATGAAATGTAAAATTGAAATCCCTAGCTCAGTTTCTCCCGCTTTCAGTTTCCCTCTTCAGACCTCTCAGCTTTCCCTGAAACAACGAAGACGGAGCGAGGCCTCCCGAGGTTGTGCCTTCATTCTCCCCCCATACCCATTACTTCAACTACGGTTATGGAGTCAGGCGAGCAAGGGAAAGACCCAGACGCAGCATGCTTTGTCACCCCGAGGCCAACAACCCCAATCCCCTTCAGTCCTGAACCCTAGAAATCACCCCCTTCATTCCCTACATATATTATTTCTCACCCCGACGCCAACAACCCCATTCAGTCCCGAACCCATAGAGATCAGCCCCTACGGTCCCGTCGCCCCCATTCTTTCTCACCCCGACGCCAACAGTCCCCTTGAGTCTCGAGAAATGAGCGCCTTCAGTCCCGAACCCTAGATAATTGCCCCTTTAGTCTCGAATCTGTTCTTACCTTCGAACTTGGTGACTTGAAGGCTAACCGAGACGCTAGACCGAATCTTCGAATCAAAGGTAGGTTTTTTTTTTTTATACAATCTGTGTATCTTGGCGTGAATGCATTTCTTCTCACTCTCACCCCTTCTCTCACTCTCAGCCGGTCTATCCTTCAGACCCAAGCCGCTGCAAGATTCATCCTGGAAGGTAAGTTTTTTTGAAGTCTAACCTGAATAGTTTTAATCTTTCTTTTGTATTTAGAAATTAAAATTATTGGGTCGTTTATGCACCTTATTGTTTAGAAAGTGTTCTGATATTTATTTGGGTTCTTGTTTTTGTACAATATATGATAAGTTAAAATTGTTGTTGAAAGTGGTTTGGAAATTCAGTGTTTGGAATTCAGTGTTTGGTATGAAGATGTTAGTTGCTTATCAATCACAGCTTGGTTTATGGAGGTCAGGTTCATATCTTGTAGTAGTTTAAGCTGTAGATCTATCCCCTTAGTACAGGGGATGTAAGCTTATCCGAAATGTTAAATGAAGGTGGCTGAACCAGTGTGAGTAAAAAAAGTTTTTTTAGCTTTTAGCTAGCATAGATAGAGTATTCATTATTATTGTATAGTATTTTACTACCTTGATATATATGTTGGTGATATGTCAGTTATTACATTAAAAGTAGCTTTTGGTTTACCCAAATAATGAGGTTGATACCTAATATAGATAAAAAGTTTCTGCCTTAGTGATATTCTGTGCTTTGGTCTTGCAATTGGGTGCTGATATGAAGTTTGTTCTCCTGCATGTGCTTGTCAGAAGTAATATCATATGGACATGGGTTTAATCTTACCTCTATAAATTATGTTATGTCTACTTTTTTGTCTATGGGAGGGATTGAATTCTCTGTCCTTTAAAGGTTGATGGGTGATGGTATCATTGTATACATCATGTGTTAATGGATTAAAGCGTCGTGGTTTTTACTGAAACTTTTATTAGTACGCACAATAAATTATACTTTGAATGTCGAATGGTGGCAATGGTGGGTATGCTGAATGTCTAAGTATTAATTTTTTGGTTTGTTTTTGTTCCATTGGGTTGCCATTATCCACATAACAAGTGGTTGTTAAAATTTTGGGTCTTCGAGCATCCAAGCAAAGAGTGAAGGTATTCGAGCATGCAATAATAGTGGGAACTTGGCATTTGAAGTATATCAGGACCCATTTCTTATGTGCTACAACTGCATTTTAATGTTTGTGTTGTTTATAATTAATATATTTGTTTATCAATTTCTGGTTTGTTGATGGATTGCACCTGAGATTAGCCATGGCTGAAGTAGTCATACAGGCCTAGAGTTATGCCACTGTTATCGCAGTTATGGTTTAATGATTTTCGCATCTCGAGGGCCATGCTACCCTGAATGTTTATGGCTTTTTAGGCTTAAGGTAGCTTGATTAAATTTTTTATATGCACATACTGTTTTGTTTTCCAGCATGCATCCAAAGCTTGCAGACTCTTAAGGTTCTTTATAAAAGCTTTCTCATGTTGACCATTAGTAACTGGTATTAAATTAAATCGCTTGAATCATCATGGATGAGTATTTACTCGACAAAAACCGTAGCAGGTATCTCACATTTTGTTATGCTGTCACTCTTAGCTCATGCACACTCGATTTGTATATAGGTATATCTTATACAAAATATGGTTGAATAATATATTACAACTTATTAATAAAAGTAGAATAAAAATTATTGTCTTTTTAAAAAAAATAGGGGGACAAATAGACACTGCAGAAAAACAGAGTAATAATTTTATATTACTCATTCTCTTGTTTGTTAACCATTTCGCTGGAGCCTTAACAATTTCTCTGTAGATCTGATTTTGTCATTGCTATATTGAAAATCCTCCAACCAAAGAATGTGTATCCTTGGTCTGAATTAAAGCCTAAGGATTCTTCTTCCACTGTCCAACAAACATGGAAGGCACAATGTTGTATTCTGTAAGAGTTTAGTTCTGATTTAATATTCATCCTCCTAAGTGAAAACCAAATAAATGCTCTTCACACATCATAATTACGTTTGTTGGATAGTGGAAGAATATTCATCAATGCTTGCATTTGAACGTAGTAGTTTTGTTAGTCCATGCTCAAAACTAGTGGACTTAAGACATGAAATGGTTGATTAAATAAAATCAACCTCTGCTTTAATACTATGATCTTAAATAAAATTACCTCTGCTTTCATACTATCTTAAATAAAATTACCTCTTAAATAATACTATCATTTAAATCAATACCAAAAAACAGGGTACATAACTTAAGTGAGGTAGGAAAGAGATAAATTACAAATTCTATATTTATAGCTACTGAGCCTCAGAACAGTTATAAATTATAAAACCAATATTAGCTGGAGAAACCACTATTTGAAGTTACTGATTGGCACATAGTAGCAACGCTAAGCTCTAAAGTCACCTACTAGATCCCAATTTTAACTTTGTACTTTGACCCAAACCGGTAGTTAATTCATTTCCAACTAATATCCGTATGGCTCTAGCAACTGCCTTTGCCAATTAATTTGGAATTGGCACATCCTGCCAATATGAACTAGAAGTGATCTTCACACTTCACTCATATTTGCTCACGGCTTCAATTGGAACACTCTACAAACCTGACCCTTGGCCTCACACAACCGAGGAGACTCACTCTTCCTCAAAGGTAAGTTTTAACTAGAGTATAGACTCAAACATCCGAATATGGCCTTGGACTCATGGGCTCCCTTTTACAGTCCGATTGAGGTCGGTGAATCAAAGCTATAGGAAAACCTACCTTCCATGTCACAACTCTGTGAGCATCTCCAACCCACTGTTCTCTATTGTCCCTCACCTTCCACAATTATAAAAACAAAACAAAAAAACAACCAATAATAAAAACAAAAAAAACCTGCTTATATACCCTAATTTGCTCTATAAATTTATAAACTTTCACTGAACATCTCCAACCCAAACATAGTCTGGAAAATGGAGAGTTAGATAGAGACAATTGCTAGACAACTGAATTTATACCCGCTATGATGCAAAAGTTTAAGGACAGCAACGAGATCCTGCAGTGAAATCGGTAAGATTTACTCACTTCGCTACCCATTGTATACTATTAACTGCATGATGATTGAATTTTACCTGCGTTTTGTTGTTAGCATTTTACGCATGCAGCTACAACTGCATTGATAGTTTTGGTATTTGTCAATCATCATCTAGATCAACTATGGCATCAAGTCAATCATCATCGTGTGTACTGAATGATCTTGAACTTGACTCGCCAAGTTGTTGGTGTGGTTTGAAAGCGCCATTAAAGATCTCCCGCACCCACAAAAACCCGAATAGGAAATTCTATGCTTGTCCAAATTTCCAAACGGTAATTACTCTCCAACTTTTCCAATCATATTTTTATTGCATGTACAATAAGTTATAGTAATTTGGATATTGGATTTCTTTAATTGTACACAGGGACAAACAAGATGTCAATTCTTCGTTTAGGAAGATATACTGCAATCAGTACTACGTGAGACTGCCAACAAGACAAGAGAGAATGAACTTCATCTGAGGGAGGATGCTGTTTTGTTGCGTGAATATGAAGCCCAACAAGAAAATGACAAACTAATAGAGAGGGAGACTATGCTGAAGAATCAAGAAGACGAACTCGGAAGAAGGATGGCATTGAATAGGATTGGGCGTATTTTGTTGTGTATGTGTTGGATTGTATCTCTTGTTAGATTTTTTGGTTGGTTCTGAATGTGTATCCTATTCGATCTAAATTAGTAAACGTAGTTGGTTATTGGGATTGAATTCTCATATTTTTCTAGCCTGTAAATGCTGTTTTGGAGCTAGGGATAATTTTTAGGCTTTGGTAAGATTTTTGTGTATGAATGTTGTATGCATTGACAACGTTGGAAACACATATTGCCAAGTAGAAATTCTGAAACATTGCCAGTGCATTGTCTGTAAAATGGACATACTGTGTTAATGTTCAAGCCCAACAGATCCGGTTTGTATGGATTTTTGGGGTAAATTTTGGCTTTGATACAGATTGTAGTGGACGGATATTTTAATTTTTAGGTATGGGAAATGTATTTTTAGCACAACTCTTCCGGAAACCCCACCCATTCCGTCTTACACGTTCCATATAACCAAATACAGCATTGAATTAGACAACTTCAAATCAAAAACTTGTATTCTCAACTGGAGATGTACAAGACTTTAATTTACCTAAGCAAACAAAAAATAGCCAATGGATATTGGAATGTTGCAGCGTGAATTCCTCAAACCCTGCGTCGTAACGAAACCAACCTCAAACACCAAAAGGAAAGCAACATCCCAGCCAAAAATTGCAAATATCAGGATCCAGCAATATCAAAATAAAATAAAAAATAAAAAAAAAATTCTGGTTTGCCAAATATTAACTACAAAAGTACCTAAATCTTAATCTCACTTCCCCTTGAATGGAAAATATTTATGTTCACTATAAAAGGACAAAACATACTGAATAACCAACATGGCAATACCTCTTCTTTCAACGTGAACATAAAAATTAGCTACATAGTACCTGTATATACAAACCAATCATCATACAAAACTTCTTTATTGCCACAAAGTGTCGAAGTAGTTACAATACCCGTACATATATGAAAGCTCTTCATCATTTGCTAACAACGATGATAAAGTAACTCAACTTTATTATTAGTGGAACTTCTAATAACCTCCATACAAAGTATAAGAGCAGTTACAATAACAGAGCCTCTTGTAAAAAAATCAATACATCATGTCCCCTCCACTCCACCCAACTAACCAACGATGGAAACCTTGCAAGCTTCCTATACGCAACAACATTGCAGCACAATATCCCTTCTTAACATATGTACACAAGCATTTCCATCTTCCTGCAGAACCTCATTATATCCAACAACATGGAAGAGAACCTCTTGAAATTTGTGAGTACACGACCAGTTACATTAACATGCTCAACATAAATTCCAGAAATATCACCACCAATCGCTAGCAACATTCTTCATCAAATAAAAATAACAAAACCAGTTCAACGTTACACATGGTTTTTCAATACCTGATGCACCACGATATGCACCTATCCATCTAAGTTGATCGTGGATACATGCACAATATAAGTTAGCATTCCCTATCATTATATAAATTCCATAAAGTTAATATCCACTTCATATACAAGTGTAGTTACAATATCTATTCTCCACTCCCTATACATATCCATTTACTCGAGGTATTGGCGCAACTTTTTCAATACCTACTGTACAATATAGTCACAGGATGCATTTACAAAGGTCACTATACAAAATCCCTCCAACCATACCAAGCTGACGGATACCATGTGTAAAAATACCTCTATTTCCAGACCTGTACAAATTGATGACAGTTGATCCGGATCAAAAAGCCACCCATTTCCAAAAACTGCAATAATAAACCAACATTACCAAATTAGCATGCAAAGAAGAATTACAACAAGTCACAATAACAGAACACTATGTAGCAATATAAAAAATGTAACATGCAGAAATATTCAAAGCACGGTGGATCCCAACGCAAGCTTGTGTTTTCCCCGATAAATATAACATATAGTGTCATTGGTATGTTATGTTTCACGTCATAATGGTCGGAGCTTCAGATAATATTCGCTACACTCCCCACAATTCAATGCAAAGGTAGAAGACTAAGATGATGATGCTCATCTCTCCCCCAAAATACAACACTGCATGTGCACAACCATAAAACTGTTAAAGGCTGGAAAATCATGTACCCAACACCAAAGGAGTTCCTGGATGTGCCAGAGGAAATTGGATTATATATATGCATAGAAAAAGGATAAATTAGCAACTTCCTCTTCTAATTTCCTTACCCACCCAGCAAATGCATTCTTGCACAATAAATGCATTCGTTGACAATAAAGCATACTGAATGGAACTGGATGTAATGGAGTAGTAATGGAGCATATGGGGGAAAAAAACATGCACTCTCCAACTTCTGGTTACTTTCTCCCGGTTGCAAAATTGGAGAAAACTTACCTACAAGTAGCAACCATAGATACTGCAAACATTTGTGAAACTAGTAACCAAAATTCTGTTAGTGTATATGCTAAAGTCCATGGGGCAAGATTGGCGTAGCCTAAAGAGATAGCACAATGATTAAAATTAGTATAATATATTGATTGCTCTTGCATTGAGTATGGGAAATATAGACCCTAAGTATATACATAATACCTATGCTCAAACCTACTCAGTGGCTGGAGGTGTTACTTGTGTTAGATTACTACACTGGGTTGGGAGCACAACCTCGTCAATACCACCTCCAACTTCTTTTGCTGGCTTATGATGGCCAATTTGCTCTTCCTCCACAAATATTCTCCTATAAGTCTAAAATGGAAAATAGAAAATTACCCATTAGGAAGAAATCAGCTGTGTACGAATAGAAATTCCTACACATAAAAATGAGAGATATTTATGCAAAAGTACCTGTTTCTTCTTTCACTTCCTCCCAGCCTTCTCGACCATTGGGACCTTTCTTCGAGTTGGTGGTCTCCCCTTCCCACGAACAACATGTGGACTTAATATTTTCTTACCTCTATCGGCATCGACATTCGATTTCAACCTCGTTGATCCTGACTCAGCCTGTAATCCTACGACCTTCTGCTCAAACTCTTCCAACAGCTGAAAGAAAGAACTAACATGCTCATCATTCCATGGTACACGTCTCACAAATCTTAGACATCGTTTAACAACAACGTCATGCCGCCGTGAATCCGTATTGCCCCGACAATCATCATAGCTACTCTTAACCAGCCTATAAGATCTCTTTATGTCTTTCCTCCATCGATCTAAGACATATTTATCTGGCACGTGATGAATGTACTTCAGTTGACAGACTTTAAATGCATGCCTACAGATAATCCCCCTCATTTCAAACAGGCCACAAGTGCATTTAACTTCGAATTCCTCTTCATTCAAGTAAACGTTGTATTTCACAATTTTGGTTTGTCCATCGGGGGTGGAAATCTCTTCGAGCACATCGAAAGTGGAAATGCTGCCTTGTGTGCTGACAAGCGAAGGGTTACATAAAAGCATCCCCCAAACCTCGGATTGAACCTCTTTAAATTTAGCATTTGTACACAATGATTGAAACTGTCTCTCAACTTTGAATGGCGAAACACATGGGATCGTTTGGTTACACGACTGGAAATTAGCTACCGTCTCCGTCTCCACCTTCTTCCTCAAAGTATTGTCATATTGATTGACAAATTCTTTCAACGTCATACCGGAATGGACATATCCGTCGAAGAAGGCGTTCATGCTCTCAGACCGCTGGGTAGTGCTCATACCTGCCCAAAATACACCTTTCAAATAAACAGGTACCCAAAAAGACCTCTCTGTGTACAACCCCTCCAACCATGCATTTCCCATTAGGCCATACTTATGAATTAGCTGCTGCCACTTCTCCTCAAATTCATCACAAGTCTGTGTGTCATAGACTGCATTCTGAATGCTGGCCTTCAACCCTGCGTCGTAATCACCGTGGGATCCCAATTTCTCTGGCAATTTCTGCATTATATGCCAGAGACAGTATCTATGCCTTGTTTGCGGGAATACAATGTCAATGGCATTCTTCATTGCACGGTCTTGGTCTGTTATGATAGCTTGGGGTGCCCGTCTATTCATGCATTCTAATCATGCTTCAAACAACCAAACAAACGTACTTGTATCCTCGCTTAAAATCAACCCTGCCCCCAGGAGTATGGACTGTCCATGATGGTTGACACCAACGAAGGGAGCAAACGGCATTCCGTACCTATTTGTTAGGTACGTAGTATCAAAAGTGATAACATCTCCAAAAACCTCATATGCTGCCTGATTTCGTGCGTCAGCCCAAAACACATTCCTGACTCTAAACTCATCATCCACATCCATGACGGACACAAACCCATCATTCATTTTCCTCATTCTCGTAAAGTAGTCATTCAGTGCTTCACCACCCCCTTTACCCATTCTTAAATATCTGGCTTTGTCGATATAATTCCTGCAATCTTTCTCTTGGAACTCCAAATTCTCAAACCCCCCAGCTTCAGTCACAAGTGCTTGGAAATTTTTATTCATCCGAATACCCGCTCTGTCATTCAAGTCAAGCATCCTCTGACTGTATTCATCTAAAACTCTATGAGATCTAAAGAATCTAGATTTCTTTGGGCTAACAGTACTATGGTTGTGAAGCAGCTCAACACTGGTCAACACCCATTCACCATTCACAACCCAAGCATTTACTTTTGCCTTACAATCGGTTTTTGTCGTTCCTCGGGGCTTAGCTAAATTACTATAGCTAGGATAATATCTTCCCCCACGTGCACAGCCAATCGTCACATATTTGGCATTCCCATCTAGATCTCTCTTTGTCCGTTTGATAATAACACCAAAACCCTCTTGTTTGGCATATCGTTTGTAATACAGCAAAACCTCATTATCAGATGGAAATTTCATACCAGCTATTGGAGGGTCAACTTTCTCATCATCATCTGATAGATCATTTATCCCCTCCGCATCTGGCGATATATTTATGTCCGGTTCAGTTTCTGAAAATAAATGGTTACTAATATTAGGTTTCCACAATATGGCATGGGATCTTAACTCGTATGAATAAACGTGTACCTCCAACATTTATTTCAGTTGCGCAATGTAGGTAGGGGGTACTTGGTCCGCATGGTGGCATTGTTGAATGCTGTATTTTCCTTACTGTGTTAATCAGTAAGGAAAATACGGAGGTAGAAGAAAAAACAAGGGAAATAGATTGAAGTAAACTACCTGAGTTGTATTTTCAACTCATCTCGACTCATTAGGATTACTCGACGTAGGGGATGGCATGGTTGGTCCAAAGGGTGGCAATGAGGAATACTGCAGTTACCCACAAAGTTGCACTGTGTTAGAATAACTGAAACCCATGCACGCACTAGTCTAACGGAAAATATCCTTCATGGGAAATATAAAGTTACAGCAAAATAATGAAGTCAGCCACCTGCGTCGAATCTTCAGCTCGTCTCAACTCCTCAGGAATACTCAACGGAGGGGATGGACATGGAGGTGCAAAGGTTGGTTTTGCGAAGGGGGGTGGCATTGCAATATACTGCAGTTACCCACCCACAGTGTTAATATATCAAACACACGCACGCACAAAAAATAAATAAAGAAGATAATTAATTAAATAATAAAAAATATTAAAGGTCAGATTGAGGTGAACTACCTGCGTGGTTTGGGGTTCACCTCGGCTGAACTCCTCTGGATTACTCGACAGAGGGGATGGTAACGAAGGGACAAATGGTGGCATTGCGAAGGGGGGTGGCATTGCCACATACTGCAGTTACCCAACCCACTGTGTTAGAAATGCTCCAAACCCGCTCCCAAACCATAAATTAAAAATAAAAACATATTTAATTAAATTCAAAAAGATCTTAAAGATAAGATTGGTTGGTTCACTACCTGCGTGGTGTGTTCACCTCGGCTGAACTCTTCCAGATTACTCGCCGGAGGAGATGGCAACGAAGGGACAAATGGTGGCATTGCAAAGGGGGGTGGCATTGCCACATACTGCAGTTACCCACCCCACTGTTAGAAATGCTCCAAACCCGCTCCCAAACCATAAATTAAAAATAAAAACATCATTAATTAAATTCAAAAAAATATTAAAGATGAGATTGAGGTGAACTACCTGCGTGGTATGTTCACCTCGGCCGAACTCCTCCGGATTACTCGACGGAGGAGATGACATCATTGGTCCAAAGAGTCGCATTGGCACATACTGCACGAACTCTGACTATGTTATAAGAACCCAAACCCACGCACGCACTAACCCCAAAATTTTTTTATAAAATGGTTGCAAGATCCAAATGAAGCCTCCTACCTGGTTTGTATCTTCATCTCGACCCAACTCCTTTGGATTACTCACCATTGAGGATGCCATGTTTGGTCCAAAGGGTGGCACTGCGACATACTACAGTTACCAACCCACTGGGTTATAATAACTCAAACCCACGCAATAAAATTAATATATATATATAGGAAAAGGTAAAATAACTTTACCTGGCTACCCCAAGCATATGGATATTGAATTGGAAATGTATTTGAAGGCATCATATATGGCGGATTATATGGATTTACAGTACCATAATATCCCTATAACATACAAAAAAAGCACATTTAATGGATTAAGTAAATGTAACAGGAAAGTTTTTGACAACATAATAGAATCAAATAACCTGTGTGTATCCTACATGGGTGGTAGAAGTCGACGTAGATGGCCTGGGTGGCCTTCCATCTTCCTCTTTGCCCATCACGATTGTTGGACTAAGTATTGGGAACAAGAATAATGCATCAACATAAGAAATCCCTCAACCACCACATTCCTCTAATCAGGCAACTGCAACATGCATTCAAACTATAATGTCAGAAAAATTAAAAATAACCAGGAAAAACGCTATCTAACCCTCATAATCAATCCTCATAACCTAATTAGGCATACTCCAAGTACAGAAAATAAACACCCCTAATTAGATGTTCAAGAGCTTGTCAAAAACTGCCCAAAAACCTCATTACAAGTAGTCCCATTTAAGAGTAAAAAGGTCACTTGTAAATGCGATAAGCAAGCTAACGGATATCCAAGGCAGGATTTTTGCCTGCTAAAACAGATTCTATGTGCCATGTCACACCAAATTAGTCAAATTCATGGGAGGCCCACTATGTATTATTTATAGTTTTTTCCTTAAATATTTTTGTTGCACAGTGCACACACACAAAAGAAGAAAAAGAAGAAGAAGAAGAAGAAGAGGCTGTAAATGAGTTGGGGATAATTTAAAGATAGATGGGGTCATGGGTTTTTGATTTCCCTCTCAAAAGAGGTAAACAAAGTCAGTCATTGCCTCCTTGTGATTATGAATAACAAAATTTCAACAAGAAGAAAGGAAAATCATGTTAATCAGGTGGGTCCTCCATTCAATTGACAATTTGTTATTCCCTCCATTCCAATCTCATGCATCAACAAACACAAAAGCAGCATCATGATTATCACAATCAAATTCATTTCATAAAAACCCAAATGATCCATACTGACTTTCACCTCTCAGGTGCCAAATAAAATCACAAACTATAAGTTAAACTAAACAACACCTACTTTGGCATACAGCTAGGTACATACATCACCTACAATTTCTAAACCATTAAGCTTCAACTGAGCCTCCAGAATCGGACTTAAAGTCCATGTCTAATTCTATTCTACACATTTATAGAAGGAAATATTTCGAAATGCCCCAGATTGTTAACCAAAACATCATGCCGTAAATGCCATGCACCTTCAAACAGCAAGGGAATCAAAACCCTATAAACATGCAGCAAACCCTAACACAATTATAAGCAACAGATCAAAAAAATTCGAATTCATCACTTTAACACCAGAACATCAACCTCTTCGACAGACCCAAATATTTACATCCAACAAATAAAAAATTCTCCTTTAATACTAAACGTAATAACAAAAGCTTCAAGAAAAGGAAAAATTTTTCATACATATATTGAATTAATCGACGCTTGAAGAGGGACTTACAGTCGAGGAGGGACTTACGGAAATATACCAGCCGGAGCTTGGTGATTACCACCACGGATTGCTGTCGACGTTGATAGTGGACCCGATTCCCTTCTCTCAGAACAGTTCCGCTCGGTTCTGTTTGTGCCGCTCGACTTCCGGCGACAGACGTGGAACACCTTGCCCACCGCGACCGAGGTTCTGCAATAACTCAAACCCAGTCGACCGACCCAACACCGTGCCGAAATGATGGACCCACACAGTGCCACAGTGTTGCAACAACCCCCTTTCCGGAGTGTTTTTCACCTACTGTGCGGCTAGCGCCGCCCAGCGCCGGCCAACGTTCGACTTCACGGAAAACGACCGGGGGGGGGAAGGGGGAGGACGCGGGAGAATGCAGCACAAATGAAGAACGCGGCGGGGGGTATGGAATTGAAATCTAAAATCTGACCAAAACGCCCGCATTTTCCCTAAAAAAAAATTAATTAATTTGCCACGTAGGCGGAGTGGGGAGGTTGCGTGAACAGTAGGTCCTTGTATAGAAGAACTCTATGTGATTATTAGAGTAAATATTACCCAAAAACAGCCATTAGTTGCTACCGGTGACAATCTCAAACCCAAACTTGAAGCTTTAAAGGTGAAAGAAAAAACTCTATTTTTTCCTAAAAGAAAACTACTAAAATGCCCTTAGCTCCATCAACACAAAGCATAGAGGAAAAAGAAACAAATACTTAAAAAGCTCTCTTGGTTGTAAGGGTCTTTCCGGAGATTATGGGGGAGAAACAAAGTAGCTTCTAGCTTCGGCAGAAACAGAGCAGTTTCAATTGTTTAGGAGCGAGAGAGAGAGAGAGAGAGAGAGAGAGAGAGAGAGAGAGAGAGAGAGAGAGAGAGAGAGAGAGAGAGAGAAGGGGGGAGAACAAATGCGTCCAATTACTTAAGATCAGTTCTACTATAATTACTATAGAAACCTAACGTAACCACCCTTATTGGAGGGTGTAAAATTGGATTTCATACCACATCTTGTTTGTAATGTTTCTTAATGCTTATTTTGGACTAAAACACAATATTTTGAATACTGTACCGGATGTCGTATTGGTCAAGGTACTGGAACGAAATATTTTGATATCAATACCGTTTCGGAATAGTTGATATATGAATAAATTATATATATAAATATATATTAATTATATTCTAAAATAATAATCTATATATGAATAAATTATACATAAATACATATATATATAAATTATAAATAGTCTGGTCTAAATTTAGAGTCAAAAAATGAGTTTGTATTTTGAAGAAATGAAAAAAAAAAATGAGGACCAAAATACTGGCCGGTACATAGGCTGGTACAAGCCAAAATATCGGCCGGTATTTAGACCGGTATGAAACATGTATAATTTCTATACTAGACCAATGGCCAGTACGGAATATACCAGTCGTACCGGCCGGTACGGTACGAAATTAAAAACAATGCTAAAACATCCATTCCAGCCGGTATTTAGACCGGTATGAAACATGTATAATTTCTATACTAGACCAATGGCCGGTACGGCATATACCAGTCATACCGGCCGGTACGGTATGAAATTAAAAACAATGCTAAAACATCCATTCCGGCCATAATATTGGAATCCAGTCAAAATGGATAGAATTCTAGCCGAAACGAAACATCCCACGTATTCATTCTAGTTATTGTTCCAGCACGAAAAATTTTAACCATTCTAGTCTAAATGAAATGAAACCAAAAAAAAAAAAAAAAACTTAAGGGGAATATCTTTTACAAAAATGAGAAAACTTGGGATTTACAAAGAAAAAAAAAATCCCAAAACCAAGTTTTTTAAAGGGATGAGAAATATAAAGGAAAAATAGAACAAAATTAAGTACTATTCTAGAAAATTAGTGCCAAATAGACGGAAGATCTACATGATCTAGAAAAAACAGAGCAATCATATATTGAGGGAGTTGAAGAAGAGAAGAAAAACTTACCATTACACCATAATTGGCTAGGCTTTCTGCAAGAACATTACCTTCTTTGTATAAATGATTATTACTAAAAGAGAAAAGGTTCTTGAAATATACAATATCGTCCCATATATCAGTGTAATTTCAAGGGGGAAAGAGTCTTTATCAAGCCAATTAACAAAAATAAGAGAATCGAGTTTAACAATCAGGTAAAAAACACTTAGTTCATAGCATAAAGTTAAACCAATTGTTAGTTGACAATTCATCAAAAATGTTGGTGCCAAAAAAAAAAAAAAGCCTACAATGATAGAGCAATTATGGGACCGTAAAATACCACCACAATCAACATTCTCAATGTTACGTTTTGAATCATTGTCAATATTCGGCTTGAGAGTATCTAAAGGAAGTGGAATCTTTTTTACTAAAATAGGTCTTTTGGTACGAACAGTTAACCGAAGGATGTATGAAAGAGAAATACTACATATCATCCTACATCACATATTTTATATATTAAAATATTTTTATTTTTATTTTTTTTATTTTTTATTCTTATTAAACTAATTAAATTATTTTATTTATCATCCACACACTACATATTTATTATAGAAAAAATGAAAAAAAAATTAAAATAAATGTGGTGTGTGAAGTGTGAGGATGACAAATAGATTTTTCCTATATGAAATGTTGAGAACCTCAATATTATACTTACGAGTGAGAATTTTAGGTTTTAGAAGAGGATTAAGCTTACAAAACTACTTCTTAATATTGACAATAATAGTAAGGACTGAGGTGTCGGAGTATTCAAATATGGCTTTATTGCGAGCCAGCCACAATTCCCACAAGAGGAGCGATGATGGTAGACAATCAAGAAGATTGAATTGATCAATCAAGAAATTTGAAAAAAATATATATATGTATGTTAATTTTTTTATTTAATAAAATAATATTAATTTGTCATATATTGACGCCTCTAGAACTTATTTTAGCCCCTTCATAAAATTTAATCTGATATAAAAATGAAATAAATAAAATACATCTCATAACAAATAAAATACATATATTTATTATAAATCAAATTTAAAAAAATCTAACTATAAACGGTATTATTTATAATCTCTTTCCATTTTATAAAACATTTCAATCTCCAAGTTATGGCTTACAACAATCTGCCAAACTGTTATTTATAGACTGACATTTCTTTCGCACATGATACAACACTATATTTCACATCTCGTCTTTCACATTTTGTTTTTCACATTTTATTTTCTCTATTTTCTAACATCAAAATAAAGAAAAGAAGTAGAAACTTTACCTGCTCAATTATGAGGCGCGACCCTTGATGGACCCATTTCTAGTTTCTTGATCTTTAGAGGACCAGATATCTTATCAATTCTTGCCTCATCGTATTATCGCATCTCTCTCACATTCTTGTTTAGTTGTATCAAAGTCAAAAGACTCAAATCTCAAAAGGCTCGGCCCTTTTGATTTTTGAAACTTCCAGAGATGAGAAACGGGCTCGCACGCAGCACTAGTTACTTATTTAGGCCTCAGGCCCTCACTCACAACATTATTTTATTTATTTGGTTAATAGATTAATGCTTTTAATGTTTTTTCTACTTAGACTTTTAGTATACGAAGTTGACTAATGAGATTTATATTTAGTATACCCAGTTTTTGAAGTTTCTAGAATTGAATTCATTATTATTATTTTTAATTTATTTAGTAGATTAATAGTTTTTTTTTTTTTTATATATAATAAACTAACATTTTGTTTTTAGTAGATTAACATACTAATTTGATAGCCCCTGCCAATTCTCATATCACGGCTTCAAGAACAGCATTTCCTTACATTTTACTTATTTTTTTATATTCGAGTATGTCTTTTTTCTTTATAAAAATTTTATATTAGTATTAATCATATTATATATATATATATATATATATATATATATTATATAATTGTGTATAGTTGTATGTATTGATTTAAGTTATTTTTTTATAGCATTATGTGTGTTATTAAATTGTTTGATTTTCAATTTTAAATTGTTTGACTTAAATTTGAGACCTTATTATTAAAATATCTATAAAATCTCTCGTTCAGTTTCTAACTTTATTTTATATGTTTCAATTTGATTTTAAATTTAGGTTCATCAATAATGTCTAAATTAAAAACTATTGACTTATTCTTTAAAATAAAAGAAGTTGATATTCTAGAAAATTCTTATAAAATTCCAAGAATGAACATAAGGAAAATCCTAATCTTAACTCTCCAATTTTGGCATTTGAGGGAATTTATTTTATATCATCAACACTTAATTCTAAAGAGATTGGTATATCTTCTCTACAACGAGATCCCGGATTACGTCCTCCTATATAGGATTATCCAGTTAATCAGTGTGATGAAATAAGAAGAGCTTATTTAAAAATAGGTCCATATCAAATACGTCTCTTAAAATAGCAATTTTATGGTTCTAAAAAGCATTCTCGTCGCTTTCAAGTTTTATGGTTCGTACAATTTGGATCTTGGTTAGAGTATTCTCCATCAAAGGATGATGCATATTGTTTACCCTGTTCTATTTTTACAATGAAAGCATCTCAACATTCTGGATGTGATGTATTTATTGTCATGAGATTTAGAAATTGGAAGAAAATTAATGATAGAAAACATTGTGCCTTTTTTAATCATATTGGTGAGAATTCTTATTCTTGTCATAATAATACTGTGAAATCTTTTGAGGATTTATTAAAAAATCATAGCATATTGATAAAGTAATGAATGCATAAAGCTTTGAATAAATTCTCAATAATCAACTCCAAGTAAAGACATCTATTGATGTTGTTTGATAGCTTGCATTTCAAGGATGTGCCTTTAGAGGTCATGATGAGACCCTTGATTCAAAAAATCAAGGTAAATTCCTGGCTAGAGTAAATTCTTAATTTTGTTTGGCCCCCTAGAATAAATTTCTGGCTTCGTCACTGACCAACAGAGCAGGTTGCTCGGGTTGCAGCCCTAATCATAATCTTTAAAAAATCAAATGATTGTCACTTCTACTTCATAAAACACTTTTTTTAATTTGTTTCCAAACAAATATAACTCGTTTGAAAGTACTTTAAACATATGGTTACCAAACAGTAAATATTTTTTTATTTGTAGAACTTATTATTTCAACCATAAGTTATAAGTCCTAAACTTATAAGTTATATTTATCGCTGCAATCCTAAACATGCATTAAGAATTGCCAACAAAAACAAAAGAGGAGTGCTATATATAGTCACAAAAAGATTTCAGATAAATAAATTCACAAATTGACATGATTTCATAGAATATATTAGATCTATTTTACAATAAAAAAAATTATAATCTAACATATAATATCAGATTATATAATTTTATAAATTTATTTTTACGATATCTCTTTTTGACTAAAAGATTTCTAAAAATAATATACTGGTTATAAAAAACAAGCTGTCATGGAAAAAGTTAATACTTTTCTTAATTAAGGGGCAAGAAATTAACTTATTTAGAAGAAAAGTTATTATTCTTTCTTTCTTTCTTTTTTGGGTTTTTTCTTTATTTATTGTTAAGTTCTGTAAAACCTCAGCCATCCAAACTAGATTTTCTAATTACGTCTCTGCTTTGTCTACGAAGATAATCATCCAGAGATTCACGAATGTAAAGCAAAGCCCAAGTGAGAGGTGAGATTGTGGTGTCGAAATCTAAAAGCTCATTAAATTGGATGAGCTCTCAAAGTGCAGATTTTACTGTTCCCTGTGATGCCCAATTTATTTATTTTAAATTGGATGACACCAACTACCTTGTTATAAATATCCCAATTTCTTCCAATTCTTCGGAGCAATGAGGGTCTTTATGACCCTTTTCCCACCGAGGACTCTTCCTGAAAGTCCTCCAAAACGACATTGATGGTGATAGTAGAAGTAATACAGGAAGAGGATGAGCTCTAATACCCTGAATGGGTAATTATAAGAATGGTTGAGCAAAAAAACATCCCATTTTCAAATTTTTACTCTACATTAATGCATCTCATTTAATTAAACCCAATTAACAATTGTATTAATTGTACATGATATAAACAATTACCTTAAACCCAATGAACATGGAGTTGGAATATATAAAATATGAGGTAGCTTTAGAGAATAACAACATGACACAGAAAGCATAGCATGACTTGGTGAATGTTATTAACATCCTTATTATCAATGTGTGACAAACATTATTATTCTAAACAAACACGAAATGTATTCTTCTGACGGTAATTCAGCAGATACTAGGAACTGTAATGCACCTGCTCAGAGTACCCCGATCTCTCTCTCTTTGTCCTTCTCCCCACAGCTAAACCGGCAACCATGACGTCGAGGCTTTTCAGGATTATCTGGATCCGAGTCACTTGATTCCAAGAAAAGGCCTCTGAGGCACCGTCTTCTTACTGTTGGTTGATACGTACGCTTCTCCGCCGGAGTGACGTTAAACTCAGCCTTGTGTGTTTCAAGCGGCTCCAGTTTACCATTCGCTTTCATTGGTTCTTCTTGTTTATAATTTGATACAACCAACCGGACGCCAGGATTGTTTTCGGTGACCGAAGTGTCGAACAAAATGGAGTTATTGACACTCTGTATATTGCTATTAACATATGCCCTTGATGGGGGATTTTCTTTGGGGGTTGGATCTCTGGACCTTTTATCCGTGGAGCTCCCTTCTCCATCAGTGGTAGCTTCAGTGCTCTCATCTGGGTTGAGCTTGTAACCCCGGTGAATGGGAACAAATTCATCTGTTTTGGTCGACTCTAAGCCCAGCTGCATTGATGCTCCTCTATTTTCACCAGATAGGGTTATGACACTAATTGGCTTTTTATAATCGGATTGGCTAGTGGTAAGCTTTTGAACGAATGTAGAGATATCTTTCCTTACCTCTTCGTGCAGGGGAAGTTGTTCTCCGTTGGAGATAACACTCGGTTTTTGTGTAGTTAATGTGCTTGATGATCTCCTTTCCTTCGGATGTCTTGAACTTGCAATGTTGATCTGTTTTGGAATAGAACTGGGGGCGCCAAATGCCTCCTTTCTGTCAAAAGATTCTTCCTTCTCCCACTTTGGCTTCTGTTTTTCTTGAAACGCAGCACCGATTGTCTTCTTTGTTCGGTCTTCATAACTTGATCCATTTGTTTTTTCTTCAATTATTTCTCGCACTACTTCCTTCCCTACTTCCCTTTCCTCTAACTTTGGCTTAGCATCGCCACCAATGGCATTAGAATCTAACCTTTGAGTTGGAGAAGTTTGTGATGGCACTTCTGCCTTGAGTTGAGGTTGTTGTGATGGTGGCAGAGACACCACTGACTTTGGTTCTTTCTCAGAGAGAAACGATGGGGGCTGAGTGCCAACAGCCAAAGGCTGAGAGCTTTCTTGAATTGTAGGTTTTAATTTCGTTGTTACATCTGTTTGCACCTGGGCTGCTGGGCGAGATGGAGAAGAGGGCTGTGATGTCCTTCGGTCAGCAGGTGGAGAGGATAAACGAGACACCACTGGCTTTGGTTCTTTCTCAGAGAGAGATGATGGGGGCTGAGTGGCCGCGGCCGAAGGCTGAGAGCTTTCTTGTAGTGGTTGTAATTTCGTTGTCCTGGTTGGTTGCACCTGAGCGGTTGGGCGAGATGGAGAAGAGGGTTGTGATGTCCGTCGGTCAGCAGATGGAGAGGATAAACGAGATATAGGCGGAGAGGTTGTCCCTGGTGCTGGTTGGGCCTGAGATGTGCGAGATGGTGATGAGGGCACAGAGCCTGAAGCTCCGGTTTGAGGCGCTGCCCGTGAAGGTGATGGAGCTTCAGCCCGAGTTTGAGGTGCTGATGGAGGCTTCGAAGCAACTGTTGGCGATGGTGGTGGCCGAGTTTGAGGTTGTGCTACCCGTGCTTGGGAAGTTGTAGGGGGCAGTACTGACGAGGCAATCCCTGCAGGCCTGAATGGTGGCCTCTGAATGGAGGCAGTGCTGGATTGAGCAGGCGTTTGGGTTTCAATTTTAGGACGAGGGGGCTGTGATTCGCTTGAAGGACGTGGAGGTGGAGTCGCAACTGGTGCTGACTGCCAAGGGAGCCGAAATCGGAATGTTTGCCTTTGTTCTGCCATAGATGATCAAGGAAAACGTTCTTTAAAACAAATAAGAGGGTGTTTTATTTACGAAGCTAATGCTTCCCATTCAATGATGATGGTATATATAGGTATGGATTTGATACTTCAGAAAACTTTTGGGGCCTTTCCATTGTTTTGTGTCTTGAAACACGCACTTTGCTCTTGCTTCTTTGCCTTGGTAGGGGACAAAGATAAATGGGATTCTTTTTAGACATATTTTCCTTCTCTGGTAGGTCTAAGCATCTCATCTCAATTGCCTTGAATTTCAATCTCTTTTCTCCAGTTTTGAGGGCCTCTTTTTTTCTAGTAACAAGACAACTATTACTTTTTCAACGTCTTTGAACAAAATTATGTAAAATTGAAACTTTAAAAAAAAAAAATTAACATTTTTTACTGGATATCATGATCATCTTGGTTGTGGCCTGTAAAATAGTTTTATGTCTATATTTTTCTTTCCCAGACCAAGAGGACGACGTTAAAAGGCTGCTAACAGATACAAGTGAACTATGTCGAAAGCAAGAATCTTTTTGCCTTTCTTTTGTTACGCTAAATCTCTGAAAATGCATGTGAAAGTATGTAATTGCCTTCAAAGAGTCATCTTCGAGTCGAAGACTTCGACCATCCGTCGCCTCAGGCGACATGCGACCTACCATCGTGAGTCATGGACCACGTGCACAGCCGAGGTATATACAAACAGCGGACCAACCCGAGTGCTTAACCTCTTCGGTCAGATGATATTATTCTCATCTTGGTGATTGCTTATCTTTGATGGACCTGTAGTTGTAGTTATCTTTATTATTTGAATAAAATATTATTAAAATATAATTTTTTAATATAATTTTTTTTAATTTAAAAAATTAGAACTATTTATTATGTTTTGTAAAAATTTAAAAAAATTATAATAATTATATGATATGAAATGAGATAATTTAATTTACGAGTCCTATGATTCCGCTTAAAAAAAATTAGAACATATTATTAAAAAGTGAGTTTTTTTATATGAATTTTAAATTTATTTAATTTTAAAAAAATAACAGAAATTACATACTCGAGGACTGTTGAAATTATTTCTCCTACTAATAGCATCAAATCCCAAATTTGGAATGTGATTGTGACATTGTGTTATCCTGCTTATGAGGTGTCACAAGTAGCAGGGTTCTTATAAAAATCTCATTTTAATTGGAACCAAATTTTAGAAATATTTCTCAACTGAAGAAGTATGTCGAGAAAGTGTCCAGATATGTGTATTTTTTTTTTCTTTTTTTCATGTATTTTTTAATCACCATAAAAATTTAAAACAATAAAAATTATTAAAATATTATAAAAAATATTTATATAATTATTAAATTAAAAAAAATTGTCGAACCCATATTTAAACAACTCTTGATAAATGCTATTTCAAGTTCCACAATTATTACAATTATTTGAAGAAAATGTTAGCCGCCGCCCCTATGACTGTGACTCTGTCGGGGTAAGCCCAAAGTGCTCTGTTGAAGGTGGCATTTATTAATTTGAGAAGTAGCTGTCGACAATGTAAGTAATTGGTTGATCGTCTAATGCTCGGTCATTATTTAAGAAAATGTTGGTCTCAAGCCCCATATTTTTTGTATCAGTCGCCATCGTTCTGTTCAGAGGTCAACATCCTAGCCATGTACTAGCCATGATGAATAAATGATAAAAATAAACACGTATATGAAAGAGAGAATGGAAAAAAAAATATCTTGTCTACATCTCCACACATTAGGAGCATTCGGAGATTTTTCTCTAAAGAGATACATTTACAAAAGATTCTTGATACATCCCTAGATTAATCGGACATTGATCCAGACACCTGATATTAATAAAAAAACATGTCCACACACAAACGCTTAATAATTTATTTCTTAAAAAAAAAAATAGTGGGTAAGATGATAAGGAGCATCTCTTGTGCTTCTGCCTAAAATTCAAGTTGTACCCTTTAGCTTGGCTTTATACCCTCTTCCATGTGAGGGAGAATCAAACGCTGTTCAGAAAAATGTTAGCAGCACTAAGGTTAATCATTTGTTGTGCTTGCTTTGAATCATTCGAAATAACGAAGTTTCATGCTGAAACAGAGAAGGAAGCAAAGTTGATCAGACAGGGAAAAAAAAAATGAAATTCTCATGCTCTACACTGCACCACCAATCCTAAGATCGTTGCTTCTAATAATAGTACAGCTAAAACTTCCTAAAACAGTCTCATCAGAGGTACAGATTTTTTGAAAAAAAAAAAGGAGTTTCATGCATTTTTATCCAAAAGATTTGATACAAATTCACATTGAAGGACCAGGCCACACTAGACTAAGCGTGATGAACCCAACTCTGCTTTCCATCCTTTGTTAATCTTGTCTATAAATTCTTCTACTTGTTTCCTCAGCTCATCTTCACCTTTATCATTATCATCCTCCTTCTTGTTACTTCTGTAGTTTTCCTCCCCGTCTGCAACAGATGCTTCATGGGAACATGAATCTTCATCGATATTTCTTGACAATTTGCTGTCATTGAAGACCTGCTCACTGTTTGTTCCATGTTTATGATTTGTGGTTGCGTCGATGATCAGTACCGAGGGAGGGATTTCACCTCCTTGATCGTACAAGTTGAAGCTGGATTTGGAGCCCACAAGGATAATGACAATGATCAAATTGCAGAAACAGAAGATGAAGACAGAGCTGGAAACAGCTTGAGTTATAAACCCTAAAATGGAATCAAACATGGCTGCAAAGATTGACAGGAGAGGGAAAAAAAAAAAAGAGCCAGCCAAAAGGTTGGAAGGGAATGAGAGAGACGACCACTACATGAGACAACTGGGAATATGTTAAGCCTATATATAGCCTTTCATGGATGAAAAAGTTGCAGAAGATGCTTTTTTTTCCTCGAAAGATAATAAAATATGAAATATTATATACTTCATTGTTCATTTAATCATTGACGTATTGGTGTAGTTGGGAAGCTTCTTACTCAACTCCTTGTGATTTGTGTGGATAATATTTCAGTGACTTTTCTTGTCACTCACTAACCTATATGTCATCAGATTAACATCACCAACCAAACCAAACCCATAGTTTATGATTTTTCTATGAAGAAGAAGAAGAAGACAAAAAGAAATTTGAATTTTATAAAAAGAAGAAGATATTATGTTCGATCGAAAGATTGGCTAGAAGTTCGCTGCTTTAAAAGCTATTCACCAGGTCAGGCAATTTGGGCAAACGAGGCAGGAAAATGCAGTCAACAATCCAACTCCATTAAGCCCAGGTATCAAAACTTTCTTACTATAGAACTTGAAAGAACAAAAGCGTCTCAAATTTTGGTGGCATCACGTTAATACATACATACAAAGATTTCGAGTCTTATGTTGATGCATGCGATAAGTCATGGCATGCGTTTTTGAGAGAAGTAGCATATTTGCTTTGTCCTCTCTGCAATTTGGAATTAAGAAGAAACTCTAGTGATGCCACTCTATGAGAATCATATGGATCAGGCGCCAATCAATCATACTAGTTTTATGCAATCACTTTCAAGTTTCAGCTCTTCGCTACCGACTTTTGATTCCTGCCGTTTTGCAAGAAACCAAAAGAATGAGGAAATCTCTCGTCTGGTTTTTGTACAAAGGATAAACAAGTTGTTCCAAGAGCACTGCAGTGAACCGACAATCAAGATACTCAAAATAAGATAGAGGTTTTGTCCACCACGGAAATCGGAATATACATTGATATTGCAGTCGGAATAGTACACTCATAAATTAATATAAATTTTTTAATAGATATAATATATTATTATATAAAATCACGTAATTTTATAAATTTTATAATGATGATATGTAAATAATAATAAAAATTAGTATATAGAAGTAAAAAAATAATAAATAATAATAAACTATTTATAAATCATAATAAATTATTTATAAATAATAATAAAATAATTGAGTAGAGAGAAAATCTTCTCGTCAAGTACGGACTTTTTCTCCACTGTTCTAAGGTAAGAACCTGTTTAATAGTAATTTTGTGGAATGCAATGATCGAAATTGCAAGTGGAGAAGGTTGAGATTGTAAAGAGCAGGAAATTTCAGAGATAATAATAAAATCAGTGTCTATTAAAATAAATTCATAAAAGTTCAAAAAATAGTATATAGAAGTAAAAAAATAATAAATAATAATAAACTATTTATAAATCATAATAAATTATTTATAAATAATAATAAAATAATATAAAGCTACTCAATTACAAAAGACAACATTAATATCCTCTTATCTGTTAATCCAACTCTCTCTGAATTATAACAAAAGTAATTTTAAAGCATTATAAAAAAATTTTAGACTCCTTCGGGTTTGAAAAACATCTTATTTAATCTTAATTCATTTTATTTTATTATAATAATTTTTTAAAAATTTTTACATAAAATATAATAAATAATTTAATTTTTTAAATTATATAATAATAATAATATTAAAAAATAATATTTAATAATATTTTATTTAACTTTTATTTTTCATCTAAAATCATTTCATTCCATCTATAAGACCTCATTTATTTATCTAAAACATCTCATTTTAGTATTATAAATTTTATAAATTTTCACCTAAAATATAATAAAAAATTTAATTTTTTCAAAATTTAAAATAATATTAACGTTAAAAAATTATATTATAATAATATTTTATTTAATTTTTAAAAAAATATCCTATCTAATCTGATTTGTCGAGTCTGGCCTTATCCAATTACATTGATTACCGTATTTGCCCCCATGCGGTTTGCTCGTTTCAAAAGTCGGCACCGACGGTACAGCCGTACTGCCGGTCCGCTGGTTCTGAGCCTCTGACTAAAAAGGATGCTCTATATTCAAATCATCTGTGAGCTTGGAAGACTTTGCACCTCAAATATAATTGAGTTTTACTGTATATAAATAAAATCGTATATTAATTTATGTATTAATAATAATTTTTTATATTTAAAATTAAAATTAATATTATTTTTAATAAAATTAAATTTTTAATCAATTATATTAAATTAATAAACGTATTAATGATTGCAATATTTTTCCAATATAATTTTACCGCATATTCTGAGATTATTCCTTTTCGCCTGTTGGCTCCACTCAAATTTCACTTCAGCCTCTCTCGTGACGCCCAAGGAAAGAAAAAACAAGCAATCGCAGCCGCCCACATATTACGTTACTTTTCCCCGATCAACGGTGGAAAATATAAATCCGTGGTTGCAAAACCAGGGGCTCTACCGCTACGACTATTATACACGTAAGACCCTGAGGCTTTAAGTCCCAGAACCAACTGAAACAAGAGTTTTGTGTTAAGAGAAACCCCTTGCGAATCGGAAACATGGCTACGATCAAGCTTGTTAAAGCCCGTCAGATCTTCGACAGCCGTGGAAATCCAACCGTTGAAGTGAGTTTTTCTTTAATCCGTCTGATCTCTTTTTTTCTATCATAACTATATCATGATGTTTACTGCTTTGTTTGTTTGCTGAGAAAATGCGAGGAGAAGAACGGAAATGTACGATGAGTGTTTTTAATGCTTTCGTCTGAATTTCAGGCTGATATTATTCTTTCTGATGATAGCCTGGTTAGAGCTGCTGTGCCAAGTGGTGCTTCTACAGGTGAACGTTTATTCTTCTATTCCACTTTCTTGTTTTATTTTTCTTACTTTTAGTTATTTCTCATTTATCGTGCATGTCGTTTGTCACATTTCATTTTTTTTAATTTGTTTGGGCGGATGGTTGGATGGATGCAATATGTATGTCTCTATATACGGAATATTTTCGTGTCTATATGTATATCTGCTGTGTAAGTATGCTTATGTATTTAGTAGCGTTCCCTCTTTCATTATTTTTTTACCTTTTTTTTTTCTTGTGGATCTTTCAGTCATGCACATATATTTAGGTTTATTTTTATTATTTTTCGCCATGCCTGCCTTGTGAGGGGTGAGTGTTTAAGATTTTTCAATTTTAAATTCATTTCGAGTATTTCGTTTCTTGTTTTTGGGTTATTGGACTTTCGTCTTACTGTTTGTATTTGACTGGTTTTGCGGATGTTAATTTAGTTTTTTTTTTCTTGCCGATCTTACTGTTCTGCACATATTTATGTGTATTCGTATGCATGTACTGTTGTGCTTGTGCTTATTGTCTGTCTTGGTTGGTATGCTAAAAAACCAGTGCTTACACCCATACATGACTTGATTTATTGTCAAAAGGTGTCTACGAAGCCCTGGAGTTGAGGGATGGGGGATCAGACTACCTTGGTAAAGGTGTCCTCAAGGTATTCGATTACTTTTTATGTTCTCTGAATTCATTTTAAACTCTTTCATATTAACTGCAATTCTATTTATTGTTGTGTGATGAATCATCATTGCCGCAATCTTATCTTTCAAAGCCAGTGCCGTAAGCGTTCTATTGCTTTGATTTTAATGGCAGAACCTATAATCGTGGCGATTGTGTGTTTTCCAATTGGATGCTGTGCATGGTGGGAGTGTCTTTGTAGTTGTTTGGTCTCATCAAGCGTCTTTATTGCTTTCTTTTCCCTTTATTTTGGAGTGAAACTAATATTGATGATTTGATTTCTTGATGGTTAGGCTGTGGAGAATGTGAATAAAATCATTGGACCTGCTTTGATAGGGAAGGTATGATGGTTATTATGTTTTGTGAGATATTACTATTATGTCTTTCGAGCCCAGAAAAGTGAATGGTTATTGATGCCCCTACACCCGGTATTTTGGTTTAATGCAGGACCCAACAGAGCAGGCTAAAATCGACAACTTTATGGTACAACAGCTTGATGGAACTGTTAACGAATGGGGTTGGTGCAAGCAAAAGGTATTTTGAGCTTTATTCAGTGGTTGTCCCCAAATGCTGTTGACGCTCGTGAAGCTCATGTTAATTTATGTTTTTTCTCTCTTGGTTTTATAGCTTGGAGCAAATGCTATTTTGGCAGTTTCCCTTGCTGTTTGTAAAGCTGGTGCTTTGGTGAAGAAGATTCCCCTTTACCAGGTATATTTGTATTTTAAGATTGACATTATGATTCCTGCTAATTTTAGCTGCATGCCTAGTGGTTCATTGTTGTTGTGTTTTAACCTTGCAGCACATTGCCAATCTTGCCGGTAACAAGACCTTAGTGCTGCCCGTACCTGCTTTCAATGTTATTAATGGAGGTTCCCATGCAGGCAATAAACTGGCAATGCAGGTAATTTGATGATGGGGCATTTATATAATCAATGGTTAATGAAATTTGTTATTTGAAGTTTATACTGTTTATATTTTATTGTGTAGGAATTTATGATTCTCCCTGTTGGGGCATCTTCTTTCAAGGAAGCCATGAAAATGGGTGTAGAGGTGTATCATAATCTGAAGGTGTCTGTTCTCTTTTTGGTTTCATGTCTTTAATAACAAATTGGCATTGATTATAAGGCTTATCTTATTTCTACTTTTTTGCTTGTCTAGGCCGTAATTAAAAAGAAGTATGGGCAAGATGCCACCAACGTTGGAGATGAAGGTGGTTTTGCTCCCAACATTCAGGTTGGTTGGTCTGAGTATGCTTTTCGCCTATCAGGAAATGTTATAGAAAAGCAAGAAGTCAACTAACTGAACTTATTCTTTTTAACATAAAATTGCTCCTGTTTTCTTTTTAACCTTATGCCTTCTTTGAAAACCAAATTAACAAGTCGGAAGATTGACATGTAGCATAACTCATTTTTAAATTTATTTGTAATAATTTTTATTTTTAAGTTTCTGGTATCACATCTAATGACAATGTTGCTTTATCTGATTTATAGAAGATGTTAGAAAGCAAATGTTATGTGGATAAAAATAATGTCAGGATGTTTGGTTTTGCAGGAAAACAAAGAGGGTCTTGAACTGCTAAAGACTGCTATTGCTAAAGCTGGATATACTGGAAAGGTCGGTTCTTGGATCTTTTTCATTTTTTTAATCAAACTTAGCTCTCTTACTTCTTCACCTCCTCTTGTAGCAATACTACTTTTAACAATTTGCTGGCTATTTTTTTTTCTCTTTTTTCCTAACAGGTTGTGATTGGTATGGATGTTGCTGCATCTGAATTCTATGATAACAAGGATAAGACCTATGATTTGAATTTCAAGGAAGAGGTAATTACTTTATTTACATAATGTTACATCTTTTTTTTTTCCCCTCGGATTCACATCATTTTGAATGATTTATATATCTGTTTTATATGTGTGATGAAAAGAAGTTTGGTTGGAAGCATATCAATTCATGAGTTTGTTATCAACTAAGTTAGCTGAACAGTTGAATCTGTCTGCTGTAGAGCAATGATGGATCACAAAAAATATCAGGGGACAGCTTGAAGAATGTTTACAAGTCATTTGTGGCTGATTATCCAATTGTGTCCATTGAGGACCCATTTGATCAGGATGACTGGGAGCACTATGCAAAGCTTACCAGTGAAATTGGCGAGCAAGTGCAGATTGTCGGTGATGATCTTCTTGTCACAAACCCTAAGGTATAATAAGTAAAGTTATGTCAATTCAAATTTGGAAGAAAGGCCGTCTTTTGACCTGACTTTGTTAATTATTGTTGCTTCAGCGTGTTGCAAAAGCAATTCAGGAGAAAGCCTGCAATGCCCTTTTGTTGAAGGTAATATTCATTGTCTTTCTCATTAAAGGGGCATCTAAGGATTGCTTTGTAAATCTTATACGATAACTGTTTGGTCCCTGTTTGTTTACTACTGCCATGGATTGCATGCACATAAAATTTCTGATAATTTGTTGATAGCCATTGGTTCACTACCACTGACTTACATCTGCAACCATATAAAAATTAAGTGGGTGATCATGTGCCTGAAAGTAGGAAGATTCTCAACCCCATGTTAATGATTGGTCAGGTGAATCAAATTGGTTCGGTAACTGAGAGTATTGAAGCTGTGAAAATGTCTAAACATGCTGGATGGGGTGTCATGGCAAGTCACCGAAGGTACACAGCATGCTCATTATGTTCCTGACTCCCACTCTCCCATAAGATGTTTGTAACTTGGGTTGTGACTAAAATTTACTTGTACTGTGGTGTTTCTGATTGGGTTATCTTTGTCTAATATAGTGGTGAAACTGAGGATACCTTCATTGCGGACCTTTCAGTTGGGTTGGCAACGGTAAGTGTTATCCTACCACTTTTCTTTTGGGAATTCTAAATTTCTTTGGGTCAAGGTGGTTTGTTTTTTCTTGTTTTATCTTTGCAAGCGTTGTTCCCTGCGGTTGGAGAATTTGTTATTTAGGTTTTGTTTGCGACAAAAGATTCCATTTTGTAAAGAACACCATTTAACTTGTGAATAATGGTTACTTGTATTAAAAGAAAATTATTGTGAATTATGGTTACGATATCAGGTGCTTATTGTCTAGGTTTTATTATTACATTCTATGTGGTCCAACAACTTTGTGTATGCTATTGCTTAAAGCTGATATGATTTTTCCTCGTATCTCTTGTTGCTAAACAGGGCCAGATCAAGACTGGGGCTCCTTGCAGATCAGAGCGCCTTGCTAAATACAACCAGGTAAACTTCTATTTTGGGATCTGCTTGCCCTTCTCTCTCTCTCAACTATCTGCCTGGTCATCATTATAGCTTAAAGGTAACTTTGGATACCTTATTCTCTAACAGTATGATGAGGCTCGGTAGTTCCAAATCATTGTTTTTTAGCCATTTTGCAGTCTCTCATGTGAACATATGGACAGAAAAACACATTGCTGATATTAAGGACTAAAGTTAACGATTGTTCTCCGATGTGCAGCTTCTAAGGATAGAGGAAGAGCTTGGATCTGCAGCTATCTATGCTGGATCAAAGTTCAGAGCACCCGTGAAACCATACTGAAGTTGTTATCGATGTCATTCGGCAATTTCTCAATAACCTTTTAAGAGCTTCGGCTTTATGATATGTGTGGTTTTGCAGTTTTGTGGTCACTCGAGCATCGGTACGCATAGGAATATGACAGTATGGTGAATTGAGAATTTATAATAAGTGAACTTCTTGCCGCGGATTATGAATGTCTGAGGGCGTGGTAATTTTGAATGTATTTTGTTTGCCAAACCTCTTTTAATTATAAGTGTGCGGTTGTGCTGCTTCATGATTGTAGCATTGTAGCGTTCTTTCCCCGTATTTCTTCCCTACCTGAAATAGTTTTGTTTGTTTTTATTAAAAAAATAAAAATAAAAATAAAAATAAAAAATTCAGCCAGAAGTAAAAACTATGGCCTAAGTAATTGAAGTAGGCTTGCATAAAACTGGGCACTTGGAAGACTGCAACATCCAACAAACTTGATTGGCTTCTTGCATTATCATCGGATAGTCGACACCCGTGTATAGGCCTGCATGGTCGGCTCAAATTCTCATAGCAAGAAAACATGTATTTCAAGCGCCCTAACCCCCCAACAAAAATTCTGATTTCGTTTTTCCAATGAATGCCATTATGGTATGACTTGGATTCAACGTGATGGAGCACGCCACAGAAAGTAACAGCAAAACAATGGAAACATGTCTCTGGTAATTGAGCATCAGGACTAACTTTAGCATCTAGAGATGTGGATAAAGAATATGAATTATGTTCTTACTTTCAATAGTGGCTGTTTTTACAATGTCAACGAGCTAATTCGTCGGACTAAAGTCACAACAGGATGCATTAATTCAACAGTACAGCCTCTGCACTGCATATTCCAATGCCTTCTATTCCATCTTTGCTACTATACAATTGTTCAGATTTAGATATGAAATGATTTTAGATGAAAAATAAAATAAAATAAAATATTATTAAAATATTATTTTATAATATTATTATTATTTTAGAATTTGTAAAAATTAGATTAAAATTTGAAAAAGTTAAATTATTTATTATATTTTATATGAAAATTTAAAAAAATTATAATGATAAGATATATGTTTTCCAAAGCAAATGGGGCCTAAAAGCTAGCCTCAATATCTCATCCAGTACACATTCCCTCCGCTGGGAACTTGTAACAAGGGTTCAAGGCTCTCAGCTTGTTACAGCAATTTATTAAAACATTACTTCAAAGTTCTTGCTTCCGATTTAATTTCATGTATCCCAAAGTTCAATTCCACACCCCATATGTCGACAACAATGCCCAACCTTGCATGCTAGTGCATACCAGAAACTATTTTTCTCCAGCCTCGAGTTATAAATGGCCAAATCCTAGCACATTGTATTTAGGAAATATTAACCTTCATAACTCACTATAAGTAACTAAATTCTTCAAAACACTTGAAATTTCACAAAATTTTTTCTCAAACAGTTCCCCCATTTGAGAGCCGATGGATCCAAAATTTACAATCCTGGACAAAGTTTTTCCTTTTTTCTCAAAGACCCAATCATTTACTATGAAACACTTCTTCACATCTTTTTGCAGCAAGTGAAAACCTCCAAAAACTAAGGAAAAACATGAAAGCGCTGTGATCAACGAACATCGACCAACTCTACATCAAACACGAGCCATGAATTTGGGGGGATCTTCCCAGCCCGTTCAGATCCATAGCTGCACAAGAAGATTTGAGTATCAATATTTCTTGATTTGGCCGCCCAAAGCTTTGTAGAGGGAAAACCATTATCGGACACAAAACAAGAAGGCAAAGGGGCGTGAACTAATACTTACCATACCATCAATGAGTGAGAGAATGCCAAAAAAAAAAGCTATAGATGCTACAGTGCTCAAACTCAACAAGAAAATAGGATGTTAAAATGGAAAGCAAAAGATAGAACTACGATTGCATACCCCATGGATGGCGGAATTGTGAGTCTTCTTTTGTCCCCAATACGCATGCCTGAGGATTCAGTATACACAAGAATATGTAACAACAGCTTGGCAAAGGATACCAAATGTACAGATTAGCAGAATCAAGTCTTAAGTCTTCAGAAAATTACCATTAACCCCAACATCCCACCCCTTTATAACTTGTCCTATACCTGCAAGACCAAGAGAAGATAATTTTAACACAGATAACAAATTGGGTACCTGTCATTTGTGATATAAAGTAATGCATTACCTAGGCGGAACTTAAATGGTGCCCTTCCCACATTCGAATCAAAAATTTTTCCATTATTTTTTAGCTTGCCAATATAATGGACACTGACCTGAAAACAAATCATAGCATCCTGTTACTCGAATGAAAATAATAATTCATTTGACATCAACGAAAGTAAGCAAATAAATCTAGGTTTTTCTATATGACTCAAAGGGGCTTACTATAAATATCTGATTGTTATGCTTTAGGCAACACTTTTATCCAGGAATTGCATAAAATCTTAAATATTCACTTGATGCTGTCATAAATCTTGACATGGACAAATTTCAGAGACACAGTCATGATACATTGAATGAAACAGCAGCCGGAAAGACACCAAAATGCAACAGGCCAGACTACACCATGTAATTTATTGGTGTTTATAGAATCATATGTTACTGATTGGGCCCAAACAATAGAAGACCCCAAGCCCCATCAAGCTATAGGCCTAGAGAGCAATGTAACTCCATCTAAGAATCTTACGTTTAAAGATCCAAAAGTATGAAAAGAAGGCAACACAGAGCACCTTTTTTTACAATATCATTTCTCTTGCATGTGAAAAGCTAATGTCCAAGGCTTAAATGGGTCATTTGACCATTTAAAAAGTTGATAAACAAAGAGCAACCTGTTTTCCAGGGGAAGCTCTTTTGCCATCTGGTTTGCCCATTGCTAGCTCCTCGATAACCAACCCATTTGGAAATGTTCTCACTTGAGATGACTTGTCTTTGCCTTGCTTTTCATCTAACTCCTGATTTCCCACTGCTGAAATGGTTTGATGCACATTAGTTTTAACTTCACTCTCCTGAGTTTTCTTCTTCTTTTTCTTCTTTTTCTTCTCTGCTGAACTTTTTCCAGGAACAAGGTCCACATCAAGATCAGGGCCCCTGTGCATGTAGACAGCAAAACATCAAAATACATAACATGTTGATAATGGCATAGTGGACAGAGGGAGAGTGAGTAACTAATTACAAATTAAAAGTAAAGCCATTACGAATGTGGGTGTTGTTCACAATATTTTAATTGATCTAGTAGAGGTAGGGATATATATAATTAAATTGGACTTCCTAGGTGAAAAGGCTTCATCAGTGGGCCATGCAGCATACAATATCTCATGAGTTAAAATATTTCCTATTCATAATATATCATTATAAAAAGGAATCAGATGTGGTAGGAAATGGATTCATATAGCCAACCCAATATAGTAGTAGTACTGAGGTCCTGTTTTGTAGAACTAGGTTGATGTACGAAAAAAGTGACAAGTGCAGAAATTCAGTGAAATTCCATACATAATGGGGGGTTGAGGGACTGAGCTTTCCAACTCAAGAAAAAACAAAAAACAGAGCATAGATACACTCATGCTAAACAATATTGAACTGCATGAACTTTACTAGTCTAAACAATGAAAAATCTCCTCACTTCTCATTTGACAGCTTCTGATCATGGTCATTCCCAACGGGAGAAACTTGGTTCAGGTTGGGGCTCCTCTTCAACTCCTCCGGCCGCTTTTCATCCTCAGTAGGAATATTCATCTCAGTTTCCTTACCAGATAACAGAGCCTTTCCCTCTTTAGCCTGTTCTTTCCCCTTCTTCTTGTTTTTCCTCTTTTGCCTAACATTAATTTCAGGAATGGCTTAGCAAATGGATGCACCAATAAACTATTTCATAAGCTTCCTAGCTCACAGGACATTTAGCAAAAGAGAAACAGTTTATATATATATATAGGTAAAAATACCTAACCCATATTAAAGAGAGACAGTTTTTAAAGCTACTTTACTGTGAACAACGTAATTAAGGATCAATACCCATCAAGGCTGGAAATTATTATTATTTTTTTTTATAATTATCAGGTTTGAAAAACTAGCAGAAGTCCCAACTGAAATACAAAATAGACATACACACACACATACAAGATAAATTGTTAGCAAGTATCAATGATAATAGAAAATGGATGGATCCATCACCTTTCTGTATGATCATCTTGGTCATCGCTTTCAACCTTTCTTTTTAAGCCAGCAGCATGATCACCATCATTTGCTTTCGTCTTCTTCTTGGTTTTCTCAGTTATTTTCTTTTCAGTAATCTCTGCTTCTGTCTCGGGCTTCTGAATATTAGCATTGCTTTTATGTGCGGCAGAAACTGGAAAACCATCATCATCTTCACTTTCCAAAACAGATACAACACTACTCTGGACAATAATTTGTTGTTGAGATTCTCTATGGTTCTCAGAGTCACTTGATTGATTCTTCTTTTTTCGTTTTAGCTGAACATTTCCATTTGTAGGCTTTTCATCGTCCACTATTTCCTCAATTACAACTACAATAAAAAAAAATAAAGAAGAAAAGAAATCAGAGACGACAAATATGCACATTATATAACATATTGACAAAAATAAGCTTTCAGCATGCCTTGCATAAAGAAGAATTAACAACAAATATACAAGGCAAAAGTACATGACCAAAAAAGTAGTTCAAATCTACTACACTAACGAAAAGAAAATCATTATAATATAAGCCTAAGAACACATGATATTCGAAGGAGATGCAAGTTGGGTCAGGTCGGCTATTTTCAAAACCAAAACCACAATTAGTTCCAAAGATAGAACCAACACCAAATCAAGAACTTCTAGAAACTGAACCAATCAGAATCAAAAACCAAACAATACAATGAAAAGTTACATTCATGCACACATTACATTGGACTCAGCGAATGCAACCTAAATTATAAATCAGAAGGTATTAGCCTCCTTCAAATGAAAAGGAGACAGACTTTACTTGATCAAAGGAAGACAGCACAATATGCAGCAATGAAACAACAGCAGATGGGGCCTTTTATAATAAAAAGGGAAGGGGCACCTCTCTACTTTTTTCCAATGTTCAACATCCATTCAATGTTCGTTCATTGTCTTGGAAAGAGTTACTAATAATTATAATAACAAAATGCTAATAAAGTTGTACTCAGTATCAACAATGTCATCCAAGCTTCATGGTCACTTGGGCCTTATGTTCTCAGGATCAACTTCCCATATACCTTAAAATCAATTAAGGTCTCTGTATAGTGACCTTCTGACCGACATGCTAACCTTACATCATAATTTAGCAACTTTTTTCTGTTCACCTCCTTTGAGTTGTTAGGAGACAACATTTGAAATGTAGATGTATTACAAAGATATCCAAAACCTTCAACTGAAAATAATCAACTTTTCTTTCTTGGTCCACCTGCGAAAACATTTTTGGAGAATTTTCTCCATCAAATATTCAAGAGAAATTTTTTGACAAATTCTGAAACTATTCTCTTTTTCACAAAAACTTCCCATCAATTTGATGCTTCCCCTTAAATGAAAACCAATTCCATTTAGTTAGGCATAAGTGAGGCTATAATATTTTTTTTATCAGTAAGTGAGGTATAATATTTATATGAAACATATCAAATATTACATAGAACAGTAGTGGGTGAGTAGAGTATGTGCTTTGGTGGGCACCAGAAAGCACAGCAAGAAGCTTCTTAGCCACCCTATCACACACAAAATGAAAATATACAGTACACGTAACCAACTGGTATCAGCAATAGTACTGAGCAAGTAGATTACAGAAGTATCGAGAGAGAGAGAGAGAGAGAGAGAGAGAGAGAGCATTGAATCTTCAAATTTTATGTTGCTCAAAGTTAGAGAAGTATTCCAAAATTTCAAGCTACCTCCACTATTTGGCATATGTGAAGGTGAGTACATCTCAAGATCACTGTTGTCAATGAAGTCTTCCTCATAGTCATCTTCAGAATCAAAGTCAGATGAATCCTCGGACTGTGTTTCACCAATATCCTCACCAGAAGAATCACTTCAGGAGGTAGTAAGGGAAATATAAAATAATAATGAAACAAGATCTATCCAACCAATTAAAGAGAAGGGAAGGGGGTGGGGGTAAGGGGAACTAATCAAAAGGATACGATTCGTAGTGATCTTGAATGGCATATCCATCATCAGCCTCAAAATAACCAGAGAGATGGATGCTACGGGGGCCAATCACCGAGAAGGCAAATAAATCATCATTCTCAAATTCAAGATTTAGAGGGCATGACTCATTCTTATCCGGTAACAAAGAACACAAGAAAACTGGATTCTTGTGTCCTACAAAACACTGAAGTATGCACCTCTCTGTTGAAGAGCCAAGGCCTAATGTTGCCTGGCACACATCATATATTAACAGGAAAATTCACAAACATAAAAATTAGAAAATAATATCTACAACCTTGGAGTCTCTTAACAACCAGTTCCATTAAATTTTTAAATCCCCAAGACATATCAATTGTACCAAAAACTTACATCGTTGGTTCATATGCCATTCAAGTTCAAAACCAAACTTTTAAACTTCAAATAACCAATTCACGCTAAGCATCAAACCCCCAGAAACATATAGTTTATATACAAATGCGCAAACAAACTCCCTGAGCAAGTAATTATTTTCTATCAAAGAAGAAACAAGGAGATTGGTTCATTAATCATACTTCTTACCTTTTTGCATGTTCAATCAAATTAACAGAAATGAGAGTCTGTCTCGTATAACTCCAATCAAAGCCAAAAGTGTCCATTGAATCATGGTTCCATAGTACGTTTCTTAATATTCCAAATAGAACTTATGCATCTATTTTCCGAGAAAAATCTCTCTAGTAAGATATAGAATTTTACTTGTAAAAAGATAGACAGAGAATTTATCTTGTCCAAAACTCAGTATCGAATTTTGTAAAATATTTCAAGAACTTAAAATATCTTTGGGTTGGATTGAGCTACGGAAATGGACCTGAGTTATGTGAAGCTTTCCTTGCACATTGTCCGAGTGGTAAGGGTACGGTTTGCCCGGTTTCACTTCAATTCCTGAGAACCAGAAATATAAATACACAAAAAGATAATTACTTACAATGTATGACTTTAACTTTTAGACGCTCCCCTTTATTTTCTCAGATATTTTTCCTGCGGTTTCTCAGATACCAAACATATACAAGGAGACAAAAATAAAAACAAGAAGAAGAAATTGAAGCAAATGAATAAAGGAAAGTAAAGGAAGTCTATCCGGAAACTAACCCCAGAAACCCATATTTTTCGGGTAAAATCGGTTCAGAGAGGGAAATGGAGCTCGGAGGTTTCTCTAAAACCCTAGAAAACGCCCATCGCTCTGGTTTTAAAACCCCTAAGCCGCAAGCTAGGGTTTCTAGTCACGGACAATGCACGTGACCTTGGAAATGGCAGGACAATGCAGCCAGTTTTTTAACGGCTTAATTTGAAGAAGAACAATACTACGTACAGTCGTAGAATTATAAATGCCACATAATCACTTTGAAAAAAAGTGATTCACGATTAAAAAGTTAATTTTTTTTCATGTAGGTCTCATATTGATTTATTTTTTTCAAAATTACTGCACGTCGCTTGCACAACTACGATTACAAATATCATTTCTCTTTTAAAAATAAATATGCACAACCGTCTACTATTCACAAAATCACTATGCACCATATTTTTTTTAATTTTATTATTTTTTATCAAATATTTAATATATGGTTAATAAACAGAAGAATTTAATTAATTTAAGAATAATAAACTCAAAATTTTTTTAAAGAAATATTAAAAATTTAAAATTTAAAAAAAAAATGATGTGTGGAGGTTGAATAGCATTTCTTTTAACCTATTTTGTATTGCATTTTTTTTTAACCTACAGAATCCTAAACGTTAAAAGCGGTTTGATCCATTTCATCTGGCCTTGAGCCAAAGCGATTAAGGCATGTTTGAAAGTTGGATGATCTAATTTTAAGTTTAATCTAATATTTAAATATTTAAATTTTAAATCATTAGATTCATCTTAATTTAAAATTTTTTTATACGTGGAAGTTATAATATTTTTCAATTTAATATTTTTTTATATGCGAGATCTACAATCTTTTTTAACTTTTCATAAATACATATAAATTTATTTTGAAATCCAAATATATCTAAACTCATTTTATATGGGTCCCATAAAATTTATTCAACAATCTCAACTTACTACTATTCATAAAAAATTCAACTCAACTCAATATCTAAAATCGACCCAAGGCTAGATGACTACTAATTATTTAGGTCCTGTTTGGTTTTATAGACAATCTCAACCTATTTCATTTCAACATTCAAATACAAACACTTTTCAATTCTAATTTTTTAACTTTTTCATCTAATCATTACAATTTTTTTAAACTATCAAACAAAATACAAAAAATAATTCAACTTTTTGAAGTCTCAAAATAAAAAATAATATTCTAATAATATTTTAATTTTATAATATTTTTATTCAATTTTTTTCTCTCATTTTCTAAAATCTCATTAAACATATTAGTTTAGACAATTTTACTACTATTCACAAATTATCTCATTTTTATTAACAGATTTCTTATCTCATTTATATAACTAAATAAGGCCTTACTCTACTTTGGCTAAAGGCTCGCTAAAGGCACTGGGCAAAATCTAATCATATGATTAAAACAAAACATTGCAATGGTTTATGTGGATGCTCACGCAATGTGATTTCTGCCCAGTCTTATGAATGTCAAAGTGAAGAAATTCACCAAACGTGGGTAATTGGTGGGAGTAACTATGACTCTTTTAGAGATTTTTTGGATTCAAAAACCATCTTATCTAATTTAATCATTACAATTTTCTTAAATTTTTACACTAAATATAATAAATAATTCAACTTTTTCAAGTCTGCCGAACAACCACAGGGGCTTCCAGCAGTGATAGCTGAACTAACCAGATGGGCCACCCAAAACCTGGAACTGACATTTTAATCAGAAATCAACGTCGGATCTCGACTATCCGAAAAATGCATACTGAAGCGAATGATCACAAAATGCAACACAACAAGGGGCGAACTAAGCGTTTGCGCGAAGGAAGAATCGAATCAATTAGAATGGAGACAGGGAGGAGAGGCGAAAGATAATAATATTTTATTTAATTTTGATCTAAAACTATCTTATTTTATCTCACTATTCAAACAATTCAAGTAGCCAAATGTATTGTTGTCTAATTAGTCTCACGTATGAATGGATTATCGAGATTTCAACTATCATTGTCGACTATCCAGCGAAACCACAGTCAAGAAAAGGGCCGGTAGAATCAGCAGGAAAAGATCATGAAATAGTAAATTTTCATGTCAACAATGTATTTAATACATTTAAAAAAAAAAAAAAGACTTGTAGCTGTAAAATCCTCATTCTGCATCTCTTAAATTTCGTAAAATTAAGCAAAAAATTCTGAAAAATCTCAAGGTCTGAACTTTTTATTATTATAATGAAAAAGGAATTGAAAAAAATATAAATAATAAAAAATAATAATAATTTATTATTATAGAGAATGTGATGACTAATCTAATATAGACTTTAAGTTTTAAGGAATTAATTAAAAATAAAAAATTTACATATTTTAAAAATTTTAAAGATTAAAATGATCAATCCAATACCAATGCTATTGTATTTTACTCGATTTCTATTATTTGCGTCTTTGTTATTAATTTTTATTTTTATTTTATTTTTGGTAAAATAATAGATCCATGTAAGTCTCACTATTGGGCCGTTGGCCCAATATTGTCCAAACATGCAGGCCACTCCTAGTCCAAGAAGAGTTGCTCTCATTTGCTGCAGACGGAATTCCCACGCCCATTTGTCATCCCATTTGCTAAGGTCCAGAAAACCATGGGATGGGCCAGCCACAGAGTATGAAAAGGGCTAAGATTAATGTTTTTAATATAATTATTGTATTTATCATATAATATATTACGAAAACTAAAATTAATGGAAGTACTTATATTACCACGCTTTACTAAATTGGGGTGTAACTGGTCCAGTTCTGTCTAGTTTTAAACAAAATTTAGGATCGAACCGATATGTACCGATTTTACATTTTTCAAAACTGATTACGTACCGGTTACCTTTCTAAACCGGTACTCCAATTTTGGGTCCGATTTTATCGGTTTTAATGTATTATATAATATATATAATATAATATATTATAGTATATAATTTTATAGTGATAATATATTGTAGTATATTACAATTATATTATAGACTATAATGTTATATTATAATATATAGTGATATAGTATTATTATAACTATTACTACAATAAGCAAAATGATATAAGATTTTAAAAATTAATATTATATTATTAATAATTTATTATATAATACAAAACTATTATATATAGTTATATATTATATATAAATATTATATACAATATAAAAAATTAAAAAATATATATAAATCGGTCCGATCCGATTTTAGAAAAAGAAAACTTAGAATCGGACCGATTTTGATCAATTTTAAGAAAAAAAAATCGGTATCAAACCGAACCAACATCGGGACCAGACCGATGCTACCGATTTGGTCCGGTTTACCAGTTTATCGGTTTTTTTGTTACACCCCTGATCATTTTACCCATCCCAAGAGTATAACAATTTTTCTATATTTTTATATCTTTTAAAAATTAAAAATATATATTATTTACCAATTATTATTTTAAACATCTATTGTCCAATGCCCACGCACCTTACCCTTTTGATTGGTTTTTAGACTGAAGTGGACAGACGTGATTGTAAGGGAATCTGCCGCAATGGTTGGTCCTTTATTTCCTTTCACATATTGAATAATGTGTTAAAAGTTAGAGTTAATAACGTAGAGCAAAAGATAATCAAATTATTTTTTATATTATAAAGTATAAAGTACTTTCAGTGGTTGGATTCCACCATACCCACCTCGCAATTATAAGGTTCACAATTGAAACATGTGTGACAAATATAATGATCAGTCACTCCCAAATAATTGAGAAACCAAAAAATAAATTTTATGGGTAGAGGAAGTTGCAATTTGTATTAAAAAAAAAAAATTGTCACACACGTAAAGAAATTACACAAAAATAAACTTATAAACTGACACTGATTCATGAAATCCATTAGATCTACTTTACGATAAAAGTAATTTTATAATCTGACGTACCACATCAAATTACGTTAGTTTGTAGATTTCTTTTTCTATAATTTCTTAGTAGTTAAAATATTTCTCAAAAACAAATCGTTTTTTTCATCATTCAACCATGTGGTCCATAACCAAATTCAGCTTATAAATTTTGAAACACCCAAGGAAGGAAGTTGTCTATGCTGCTCTTGATCTCTTCTTTTTTCATCAGAGAGTGGTCCGTACCCAATGAGTTCTCAAACATTGGAACAAAAAGAAGCATAAATATAAATATATATTAAATCCCCATTCAAATCATGTTCTTCATCATTCAACCAAGTGGTCCATAAGCACCAAAGTAGCTCATGAATTTTGAAATCCAAAAATAAAAGAAAGTTGCCTATAATTTCATCACACTACCCCAAATCCCATTTGTATTCAACTCTCTATTCTTTTCAGTGGTTCATATTTAATTCTCAACACCCAACAATTAAGAAATTGTTAGATAATGAGATGAGATGAAATGATTTTAAATGAAAGTTAAAAATTAAATAAAATATTATTAGAATATTATTTTTTAATATTATTATTTTTATTATGAGATTTGAAAATGTTGAATAATTTATTATATTTTGTGTAAAAATTTAAATAAATTATAATGATGAGATAAGATAGATTGAGAGCTTTTCTCAATCGAAATGACCTCTAAATATATCCAAATATGTCAAGAGCATGCAATGCTAAAACATATATACTAAACTCATGTGTCACTACTCTCGTTCCCCTAAGTAAAGTAGTATCTTACATTTAATCGTTGAAATGTTAGATTACAATAAGATAAGAATGTTATAATAGTATATATAATTTATTTAAAACCATAAAATGTGTATGCTGATTTTGAATCCCTTTTCACGAGTCGAATTGTCGGTAAGCCAAGTCAAGACAAAAGATATTAGGAATGGATCACAAGCTTAAAATTCAAAAGCATTTGTCAATTTCATTCATTCCTAAACAGTATCTCTTGATAAAGCGAAGAGTACGTATGACCTTGTGAGGTGTAATGTAGTGTTAGGTATCGACATTATACTTTTAAGTAATTTTGCAATTACATGACATCCGTCACCCGAACTTGCATACTTTTTTGACATTTTCGCCGCCCACGTATCTACCAACTCCCTCTCTCTCTCTCTCTCTCTCTCTCGATATGGTATTTTAAGCATTAATCTATCATTAAAATAACTAATTACATGGAGTTTTTTTAGTAATTAGCTCAATTGATGTTAGTTTTAATACAAATATAATTATTGCTTATTACTTTTTTAATCACTCAAGAAGCTTCCCTACTAGAGTAATATTACATACGGTTATAAAATGTGTAAAAGTCGTAATTATTTTAAAAAAGAGTGTGATTCATTATTAAAATTTTATTTCTTTAAAGAGATTGCACAACACTTGCTCATTCTATGATTACAAATATCATTTATCTAAAAAACTAGATATGGAAAACTTTGGTAGTTGAGATGGTATCAAATGCCAAGATACAAATGATAAAAACTGAATTTTGGTATGAATTGCATAATTATTTTTAGAAATATAAATGGGGTTAGTGACTCGGCACCTTTCACGATAAAGAATCGAACAACGATGTAATAATGTTATTTAAGTTGTTTGAACCTGCATTAAGAATGCTACTTTTGTTTCAATTATTTTATATATCATACTCTCATATAATTTTCATTAGATTGTATTAATATAATAATTTAAACAATCGAACTTAGATAAATGGATAAGGCAAGACTGTTTAAAAAGGGTCCACAATCAAATATTTCCCATTTTTGGTTGAAGATAAATAGGATGGTGGAGAAAGTTACCTTAATATGGTTGGTGGACTTGTTATTTTTAACATATGTAATATACTATGTCTAGCTCAAACCATGATAGGTTTTGGGGTGGAGTCAATATCAATCTATCCATAGAATAATTTATAGTGAAAAATGATAGTTGCAATCGTAAATATATAAGCACTGCTCAATCACTTTAAAAAAATTGAATAAATACAAAATTTATATGAATTATAAATTAAAGCTTGAGAGCCATACATTTGTATTGACAAAATTTTTTATAAAATTATGTTTTAAAATGCAAGTATTTTACCAAAATGATAATATTTATATAATTACTTTATAATTTATTTTATAAAAATTTCATTCATTTAAAATATGATTGTAAAAATTAATAAGTAGAGAATTGTGTGTTTATCAATTTCCTTCACAATATATTATAGACATTCCCAAGTTTGGACTGAATGGGAAGTGATGCATGGGTCGGTTGACGAGTATTGGGGCATCCCTTCTACCCATCACTCGTACAAGAAAAATCCAGTGTAATTTTTACTAAATTTAAAGATTTCTTAATAATGTTGTGATTTTTTTTAAAATATTTAAGTATAGAAAAAATTTATGAAAAAAAATAATAATACTGGAATACACTTCTTGGGACAAATTGTCAATGCCTCACTGGCTATCGTGCCACCCTTTATTTTTAGTCATTTCTGTTATTTTTTCAATATGAAATGTCTGTTAAGGCACATTTGGATATAATAATTATTTTATCTCATTTTATTATTATAATTTTTTCAAATTTTCATACAAAATATAATAAATAATTTAATTTTTTTAAATACTAAAACAATAATAATATTAAAAAATATTTATTTAACTTTTAACTTTTATCTCAACTCATCTCATCTTAACTTTTATTCAACGTTATATTTTGTATGTAAATTTATACCTCAACACTTCTCAACTCTTCTCACTACTATTCATTATTTTATTATTACTGTTCACATACTTTTACTACTATTTCTTACTTTTTATTACTATTTATTCATTTATTATTAATTTTCACCTACTTTTTACTACTATTCATAACTCTCTTCAACACTTCTTAACACCCAAACACAAGCAGATTTGAATAGTAAAAGTATCTCATCTTATCATTATAACATTTTTAAATTTACATATAAAATATAATAAACAATTTGACTTTTTCAAATATTAAAATAATAATACTATTAAAAAATAATATTCTAATAATCTTTTATTTAATTTTTATCTAAAACTATCATATCTCATCTACTATCCAAAGCGCACCTTAAGCTAAACAACTTTCAACATTTTTAAAAATTGCTATTTAAATGTGCATCCAATCATTTACCTAGATTTAAAAAAGAAAAAGAAAAAATACACACACCAACAACTTTTACAAAATTCAAAATAAAATCTCAAAAACTCTATATTTAAATAACTTTTCAATTATTGTCATCCTTTTTTACAAATGTCAATACAAAACTTATTAAAAAAAATAAAAATTTTCTATCGACCTTCACAAACTCAAATAAAAAACCCATATTGAAGATTTTTTTAAAAAATCTCAAAATTATATCAACATTTTTTTCAAAATAAAAAGAGAAAAAAAACCTGCAATATGTCAAATAAAAAGGTTATTTTTTTTATGAAAAAAATATAATTACAAGAATAATTATGTACTAATCTACGTACTAATTTAATATGATTGATTAAAAAGTAAATTTTATTAAAAATAATATTAATTTAAATTTTAAATATAAAAAAATTAATATTAATATGTAAATTAATAAGCAACTGTATTATAAGTAAGAAAACTCTTTTTTTTATAATCTTGCTCCGGTTACCCGAGATATTATATTATAGAGTTTAAGCCAATAGCCTCCTTCACGCCTTTCTAACAGGTCGTCTCGGCCAACTTTCCATCCCCTCCGCTTCACTCCTTGCATCGGACATGAGATCGCGCTTCGGTTAGACAATTCTACGAACAGTTGACACACTCTCTCACTCTATTCGTTGTCCACAAGGCAATGCAACAACCACCGCCACCACCGTGAAACGCTACCCGCATCCACAAGTTCCACCCCTTAACTCCACCGCCCACAGTCAGTTCCTGCACTAACCCACTCCCACCAAAACCCATCACTTTCACTCCTTCAATTCCAACTCTTTCTTTTTTCTCGTCAGATGGCTTCTACAAGCTCAATTCCCATCGTTCCTTCCACTCTTGCTCTACCCGAGGACATGGCTGCCAGGGCCTTGAACAAGCGCTATGAAGGCCTCGTTACCGTGCGAACTAAGGCCATCAAGGGGAAAGGAGCCTGGTACTGGACCCACTTAGAGCCTATTCTCCTTCGCAACCCAGACACGAACCTCCCCAAAGCCGTCAAACTTAAGTGCTCCTTGTGCGATGCCGTTTTCTCCGCCTCCAATCCCTCCAGAACAGCCTCGGAGCACTTGAAGAAGGGCGCTTGCCCTAATTACAGCTCCGTTTCCCGACTCAGCAGCGCTTCTCTCTCGCCTTTACCGATATCCTCGGTGCCGTCGCCGATACCGTCTTTACACAATCACAGAAAGCGAAGCTCTCAAATGGTTACTCATCCTTTGCATTCATGCCCTTCTTCTTCGTACCAAGCTAGTTCTTTAGCTTGGGTCGAGTCTTCGCGGTTCTATCACAACCCAAACCACGACGGATCGCATTTCTCGCCACGCCAGAACACGGTTGGCACGGCGCGTAACTCGGGGCTAAATCAGCACCATTTGGTCTTGTCGGGTGGGAAAGAGGATTTGGATGCATTGGCATTGTTGGAAGATAGTGTGAAAAGGCTCAAGAGTCCTAAAGGGTCATCTGGTCCTGCTTTGAGCAAGGATCAGATTGATTCCGCACTTCAATTGCTCGCAGAATGGTTCTACGAGTCATGTGGGTCTGTCTCAGTTTCGAGCCTCGAGCACCCCAAGTTTAGAGCGTTTCTAAACCAGGTGGGTTTGCCTGGGTTATTGCGGCGCGAGCTCACGGGTGCTCGGCTTGATGCTAAGTTCGATGAGGTGAAGACTAAGTCGGATGCTAGAATAAGAGACGCTATGTTTCTTCAGGTTGCTAGTGATGGATGGAAGGGAAAGAGTTGTTGTGGCTTTACTTGTGATGGAGAGAATTTGATTAAATTTACGGTTAATCTTCCGAATGGGACAAGTGATTTTCAAAAGGTGGTGTTCACAGGAGGAAGGGTGTCAGCGAAGTATGCAGAGGAGGTTTTATGGGAAGCGGTAACAGGTGTGTGTGGGAGTGGTGTGCAGAGATGTGTAGGGATAGTTGCAGATAAGTATAAGGCCAAGGCATTGAGGAACTTGGAGACTCAGAATCATTGGATGATAAATCTCTCTTGTCAGCTTCAGGGATTTGTAAGTTTGATCAAGGATTTTAACAAAGAACTTCCACTTTTCAGGACTGTCACCGAGAACTGCATAAAAGTTGCAAATTTCGTAAATAATACTTCTCAAGTTAGGAATAGTTTCCTCAAGTACAAGATGCAGGAACTTGAGCATGCTGGGTTGCTGCGAGTTCCTTCGCCAAAATGTGACACTTCCAAGAATTTTGAACCGGTTTTTTCGATGTTGGAAGATATACTCAGCTGTGCCCAGGTGCTCCAAATGGTTGTACTGGATGAAACGTATAAGGTGGCATGTGTGGAGGATTCAATTGCGAGAGAGGTTGCTGGGCTGATTCAAACCGGGGGGTTTTGGAATGAGTTGGAGGCAGTATTTTCCCTTGTCAAGTTGATCAGAGAGATGGTTCAGGAGATTGCAGCTGACAGGCCATTAATTGGGCAGTGCCTACCTCTTTGGGAGGAGTTGAAGGGGAGAGTGAAGGACTGGTGTGCCAAATTTAACATTACCGAGGGACCCGTCGAAAAAATAGCTGAAAAGCGATTCAGAAAAAACTACCACCCAGCATGGTCGGCTGCATTTATACTGGACCCCCTTTACTTGATGAGGGACACGAGTGGAAAATACCTTCCACCATTCAAGTGTTTGACGCATGAGCAGGAGAAGGATGTCGATAAGCTCATAACCAGGCTGGTTTCCAGGGAAGAAGCTCATGTTGCATTGATGGAGCTCATGAAATGGAGGTCAGAAGGGCTCGATCCTCTATATGCTCAAGCCGTTCAGGTAAAACAGCGAGATCCTGTTACCGGAAAGATGAAAATTGCAAACCCACAAAGCAGTAGACTTGTGTGGGAAACTTGCTTAAGTGAGTTTAAGTGTCTGGGTAAGGTTGCAGTGAGGGTCCTCTTCCTCCATGCAACGTCTTGCGCGTTCAAGTGTAGTTGGTCTTCCATGAAATGGGTTTGGGTCCAAAGACACCCAAGGGTAGGCCTGGAAAGGGCTAAAAAAATGATATATATTGCATCTCATGCAAAGCTTGAAAGGCGGGATTTTTCGAATGAGGAAGAAAAGGATGCAGAGCTGTTTGCAGTGGCAGGCAGTGATGGTGATGTGCTCAATGAGATCTTTTTCGATGCATCCTCAGTGTAATTTTCTTTCTTTTCACTCCTGTAGAATATTGATACCATAGGACTTGTTGAGATTCTTTGCAGAGCTCCTCTTTTTGTTTTGTTCTTTTAATTACTCGTAGTAGAAGATTTTTGGAGAGTTATTGATGGGAGGTAAGGATAACGGGAAGGAGTTGAAGTTTGAAAGTTGTATTACTTGGACTCGCATAGTTGTGTGATTTGAAAGAATCATAAGTTTCCTATGTTGTTCATAGACATAAAGATGGTCTAACAGGAACGATGTTGTAATTTCTGATATGGTATATATTACCTTTTTTTTTTCCTATTAAGTTTAGTTCATCAAATTCAAACACTAGGCTTTATTAGTTTTTTTATTTATTCTTTCTTTCTGAATTATAAGAACCAGCCATAGTAATATTTTCACGAAAAACTTGTAGCTTTTTCTTCTCTTCATTGTGTATGCAAAATCTATCTCCGTTCCGATGATTTTACATGTGAACAAGTCCTCTTTTCTAACGGATAATTTGTAGGACACTGCCAATAGGCATGGCATCTAGGATACCTGAGGATATGACACATTTCCATGAGTGTTTCACCTTCACCATAAGAAACCATTATGAAAGTGTACCGTATACAGAATCCTGAGCGTGTTACACATCTTGTCAACAAACACATATGCGTGCACACATATTCGGCCCTGGATCAAGTGGTAAAGGATGGGGTTTGATAAAGTTAGTTCTGGCGTCCAAATCTTGTCGATAAAAAAAGGTAAAAAGAAAATAAACAAGTAAAATCTAGTTACCATTTTACTCATAAAAAAATTTAGTTACCATTTCATGGTTATTATCTGATCAATGGCTCTATTGGGTGCAAGGAAAAACACTTCTGTAAACAAATAGACGTGCTTAATATGCTAAATGCACATCCGACATATGTATGGTTATGGG